>NC_061513.1:294955426-295015872 GCF_022539505.1 Lolium rigidum
TGGGTTTTACTTCCCTCGAAGACTGTTACGATCCCCTATACTTGTGGGTCATCAGCCCACTTGGCCTATTCATGCATGGCGGGGGGTGGGACAAAAGTTTAGTCCCACATTGCTAGTTGAAGAAGAGTTGGAGCAGCTTATAAGGAGAGCTCTTCATACCATTTGTAAGAGAGAAATAATAGGAGGAAATAGGAGCTGACCACACGCGCGCTCCTCCTCTGACGACGGCGCCGCTCGCTTGCTCGCCTCGTCACGACACATTTTGATGCAGAGGCTGGGGCGATGCTCCCATTTCTAAAAAAAAAATCTGGACATACGGTCACCTGGCTTATTTTTAGGGGCTGATTATAAAGGCACTCCCACGCATGTTCCGCTTCCTATCCGAAGATATAGAAAATTAACTCAATTAATTTTTTTTTGCATGCAATTAATCCTATTAATTTTAGGCAACAGATATAATTTACATTGCTTGAAGTAAGTACAATAAGGCATAGTCAGCAGGCTGTAAGAACTTAAATATTATATCTATGCTTAGTTTAAGTAGGGAGAAGAGAGAATGTAATAAGGCTCTCATGCAAGAGCCAACTCTAGCACGTGCTTCTAGACACTTTATGAGAATAAAATATGGGCCATGTAATGATCAAGTAGTACACTTCTATAGCTAGCTATTAGAGCATCTCCAGCAGCGTCCCCCAAAGCGTCCCCCAAACGGCGCCGGATCGAGCGTTTGCGGGACTTGTTTTGTTCGTGCCGCGTTTGAGGGACATCGCCCCCAGCCGCGTCCCCCAAACGGCGCCCCCAAACTTTTTTAGGGTTTTCCGAGATAGCATACAAATAAATATGTTTGCCGAGATTATTTTCAAATTAAAATACAACAAACAATAAAATAACTAAACAAATGTAATAAATGGGGCTACATCAAGGTGCCGAGGCATTTTGTGACAATCGTTTGATCCTCCACATATGCTCAATGAGATCATTTTGAAGTTGCTCGTGAACATTGCTGTCATCGATCTCTGCGTGCATGGCAAGGAAATCAGTAAAATCTGCACGCAACTCATGATCAACCTCCGCAAGAGGGTTCTGACACTCATAGGGACCAACATGTGTCCTGGCATGATTCTTGCGGTCATCTCGATGATCATGTTGTGCATGATCACACAAGCCTGCATCACCTCCCATATTTGGTCGTGAGATAAGCTTAGAGCAGGGTACCGAAAAATTGCCAATTGAGCTTGAAGCACACCAAATGCCCGCTCGACATCCTTCCTGCAAGCCTCCCGTCGCAAAGCAAAGCGGCAATTCTTCTTACCTCATGTAGCCAAGATTGTTTTGACAAAAGTTGCCCATTTTGGATATATACCATCGGCTAGGTAATATACTTTGTTATATTGGTGTCCATTGATCTCATAATTGCATGGTGGAGCATGCCCTTCCACTAGTTTGCGAGCACCGGAGACTGCTGCAACATGTTGATGTCATTGTGTGATCA
This sequence comes from Lolium rigidum, assembly GCF_022539505.1. Classification (NCBI taxonomy): domain Eukaryota; kingdom Viridiplantae; phylum Streptophyta; class Magnoliopsida; order Poales; family Poaceae; genus Lolium; species Lolium rigidum. Next base: position 294,956,919 of record NC_061513.1, read on the forward strand.
CACCATGCCAAAAATAGAATGCCAAATCCACAGGTCATAATCTGCCACAGCTTCAAGCACCACACTGCAATATCCATGATGCCATTTGTATATACCTTGCCAGGCAAATAGGCAGTTCTTCCATGACCAGTGCATGCAATCGATGCTTCCAAGCATTCTAGGGAATTCTCTCACATCATTTTGTGCCATGATCCTTGCGGTCCCTTCATCAGTTGGCCCTCTCAAGTAGTATTTGCCAAACTTTCCTACCACAGCTCGGCAAAACTTGTACATGCAGTCAATGGCAATAGACTCACTCATGCGAAGGTAGTCATCCTGTGTATCAGCAGGTGTTCCGTATGCAAGCATTCTCATGACGGCGATGCACTTCTGGATCGATGAGAACCGGCAACGCCTACAGCGTCGTGCTTGAGCTTGACGTAGGGGTCGAACTCACGAACGCCATGGAGGATATTCATGAACAAACCCTTGATCCTCCTATACCGGCGCCAAAAATTGTCTTCATGTGTTGCCTCATCAGCGAAGTAGTCGTTGTGTAGCATGGTATGCCCCTCCATCCTCTACCAGGCTTTGACTTCTTCCTCCATCAGATGAGGCAACGAACAATGGCCAATCGCGCCTACCTGACAAGCCGTCGAACACCTTGTGTGCGTGGAGGTGGGCGGATTTGTCGTCGCGTTCTGGGACGCGCTGGCGGCGAAAAGGCCGGCGAGAGAGCCAGCCGCGACAACGGTGCCGACTCTTAGAAGAGATCAGCTGTCGAAACGGCTGGCAAATCCAGCAGTGGCGGAGGGGTGGGAGGCGCGGGAGGGAAGGCGCGACGTGAAATAAAAGGCTCGAACCAACGGTTATGAAAATAGTCGCCGACAGGTGGGAGCCCGCCTCGCTTTTCCTTGTGTCCGGCATGCCCCGAGCGTCCCTTGTGTAGCGGGGACGGGCTCAAGGCGCCGAACACCATACTGGGCCGGGCCGGACAAAAAGAGTCTTTAGGACACGCGGCTGGGAACACTTTTCTGTCCGGCGCAACCCAAATACTTTTGGGCAATAGTACAAAAGAGGCCTTCCATCCCAACCCATTAGTCCCCAAACATTTTGGCTCGGGACTAATGGGGTCTTTAGTCCCGGTTCTGCTGGTGAACCGTGCCTAAAGCTCCGGGCCTAACGGCCTCCATCGACAGCTGGTGTACGGTCGGACCTTTAGTCGCGGTTGGTCTGGCCAACCGCGACTAAAGGTGCTCAGGCCTAGCCCGGGCACCTTTAGTCGTGGTTGGCCAGGCCAACCGCGACTAAAGGCCCACCACTATAAATACTGCTTGCAGCACACTTCGCTTGTGTGTGAGGCACTTGATGTTTCACTTCTATTCACAAGGGGTGGTGGGTTTGGCTTTTATCTTCTTATGCACAAGAGGTGTTCGATGAAATGCCCGGGAGCATGATGTCACTTGTGTTCACATAAAAAAACATGATATGAAGTGTCTGAGCCACACTTAAGCTTTCTCATTTATTTTTCCTCCTCGGTCGCGGTTACCAACTTGAGCCTTTCATGTGTCATTGATAAATATGCATGTGTAGTTCATAGTTTAATTTCTATTATTTCTAGCTAGTTAGTTTAAAAAATGCATGATGGTTAATTATATACTTTATATAATAGGGATTTCTATTTTCGTGCCCCTGGTTCGTTAGTTGTACTCAGTTTTCCCCAGTCCCTTAGTTTTTCCTCAGTTTTCCCCAGCTCTAGTTTGAAACACGCACAAGTGCTGGAACGGCCGTGCAGCCGTCGGGTCGAGGCCTTGACCGTTAGTCCGACCGGGTGGGGCCGCACAGGGGCAGCTCCTCCCCGACGGGTAGGGTCGGGAGACACGTCGGAGCAGCCATCCATCTATCGCCGACGTGTGGGCCGTTTTATTTCATGATTTTATACGCGGTGCTGCCAATGATAAATGGGGCCGCTCTATAGGGCTGCCGCAGCCAATGACCAGTGGGGTCGTATATTTTTCGAGAAAACTCATATATTGCCGCTCCGTGGTGCCTCCACGGCCAATGACCAAGTGGGGTCGTCTATTTTTCGAGAAAACTCACATATATTGCCGCTCCGTGGGCTGCCGCAGCCAATGACCAGTGGGGTCGTCTATTTATTTAGAGAAAATCATATATTGCCGCTCCGTGGGGCCTCCGCAGCCAATGACCGAGTGGGTTCGTCTATTTTTCAGGAAAAGACACATATTGCCGCTCCGTGGGCTGCCGCAGCCAATGACCAAGTGGGGTCGTCTATTTATTTAGAGAGAAAAATCATATATTGCCGCTCCGTGGGCCTCGCGCAGCCAATGACCGAGTGGGGTCGTCTATTTTTCAGGAAAACTCACATATTGCCGCTCTGATATATGTCTTTAGAGAATATCATAGAGAGAAGCAACAAGTTCGCTAATTAATTATTCTTAAGCTAGACCGGATAACCGCTGGCAGCTCGTTCCCCACCGTCGGACGGAGCAGCCATTGCCGGCGCCTCGTCGCGCCGCCGGCTCTGTCCACCGGCAGCGTCGGACGAACTGCGGCGCTGCACGTCAACCACGCCTCCAACACTTCTTTCGTCCGCACGCATTGTACCCACCGCAGGAAAGTCCGCCGTAAGCAGATCCGCCGCCCACGACGACAGGGATTTGTTCCGCGCACCAATTGGTATAGCTTGGTAAGACCTCCGCTTCGCCTCCCCCGCCCCTAATCGATTCGGTTCCCGTAATTTATTGGAGTTTGCGGTGTACGAAATAGTCCTCAATGTCCGGTCGTAGCGGGTACACCGGCGAGGGTGGCGATTCGATCATGTCGTGGCCACATTCTACTTCTCCTACCTCGTCGGAAGTGCGGTATCTAGCTTCAGCTCTCGTACTACCGTTGAATTTGAAGTTCCGCCATGGCCGCGTTGGAGTGATTTCAGCTTGTTCTTTTTTCCATTATTGTTACAAGCTAGCCGTGCAAGCCGATGATCCATGGTACATTGCATACCAAGATGAATCAACCCAGTGGTGTAGCCAGAGGATGGATTTGGAGGAGAAGGTGGCCAATTTAGGTGATGAATTGGCCCATAAAAACCTGGTGATATTCGAGCTGAAGCGTATTGTGGAGGAAGAAAAGAAGAATTCGGAGCTTATTCGCAAGGAGAAGTTGAGAGTTGAGACAGATCTTGCCGTATTTGATCAAGTGGTAGAAAATCTAGAACATGAACTTAAAGTGATGGGAGAGGAGAAAAGTAGATTCATCTCGTGCAGCTTTTATTAGGTGTCATCCCTGTCCTAGCGGCTATGTGGTTCTGGTAGACGATTTAGTATAGAATTGTTATTCAAGAGATGGCTCTAACCACTCGTATTTTGTTGTGGCTCTAAGCACTCGTATTTTGGTGTACAATTTCCTATTTGTGGTAAGTAATGCGCACGATAATTTTAGCATGCATGAACATTTTATAAAAGTGAAGGGATCCCAAAAGTGAAAGCATGTACCAGCCTCCGGATCAAATACATATCAATATCTTCCCAATCAAGTTGGGATAGAATTCAAATCATACATACGGATGTACATGGACACATCAAGAACGTGGAGAAGCTTTTTTTGAGACGGAGGTAGTAGTTCGAACAATTTTATCCCAATTGGAAATTGAAAAATACAAATTTATCATAATTTATCCCAATTTGCGGCGTCGAACACAGCCGCGCAGCGATGGGCAAGAAAGGCCGGGACGACGGGCGGCTGAGGGGTGGTCATCTGCGCCATCCGCCGTTGAAGCGATGTTATCGGCGATGGCTTCAATGTTCGTGGCATCGATGACCATTGTCGGAACCGCCGCTGTCTTGGTGTACTTCATCGCCGACGGATCCGCGGAGGGCTGGATCAGCGGCTTTGCAGCGCGGTTGTAGACGATGGCTTCAATCGTCTTGGCATCGATTCGCACTCTCAGCACCGGAAGTGAGACATCAACAGACTCCGACATTGAAGGCCGGGTCCGCGCCGTCGAAGCGATGTTGTAGGCGATGGCTTCAATGTTCGTGGCATCGATGACCACCGTCGGCACGGCCGCCGTCTTGGTGTTCTTCATCATTCAACAGATCTGAGAATAGAATCGAAAGTGAGACAGAGAGAGACATTTCAACTATTTCTGACGGTCAGATCCTCACCGGCACTCTTAGATCCACGGCGCACGCACGGTTAGATCCGTGCCGCCGCACGCCGCCGCACGCACGGTTAGATCCGCGCCGCCGCACGCCGCCGCACGCACGGTTAGATCCGCGCCGCCGCACGCCGCCGCACGCACGGTTAGATCCGCGCCGCCGCGACCGCCGGAGTAAGAGAGGAAATACGAGAGAGGAAGATGCGACCGGAATATGCGACCGCCAGTGGTTGGTAGGTATGTGCTCGCTCTTGTCTCCGTATGCGTCCATCGTGGTAGAGAGAGAGATACAGCCGTCCGATCATAAATGATCGAACGGTGCAAGCGTTCGTTGAGCTTTCAACCAACCAAGATCCGTGTGACATACATCTCGACCAATCGGAGATCAGCCGTTGAGTACAAGTTAGGAAAACTGAGTAGAACTAAGAGGGGGAAAAGTGAGGAAATGTTTATCTGAAGGGCAAAACCGAGTAGGACCGAGTAAAACAAGTGGGCCCGGAGGGGGAAAACTGAGTAACACTAAGTAAAACAGGGGCACCCAAATAATAAAGGGACTAAGGGAAATTGAAGCTTTTGGCATAAAAATTATAAAATTGTGTTATTTGAACAATATATTACATTTTGGCCGACTAGATATTGTTTGCAACTCAAAGATACACAAGTGTGACGAATTTGGACTCATTTGGACAAAGTTTGTAAGCATAGTGGGTATTTGGGAGGTGTATTGAGCAGAAAAGCCCTGCATCTTCATATCTAGTAGCTCATGGACTAGGAAGTGGTTTTGAAGCTTTTGGCATAAAAATTTCATATCTCTATATTTCCTTTTCCATTATTATTTCTCTAGGTTGTAGGTAACATAACAAGGCTCCATGGGAAGGTTCCACCATGTTTTGAATTATTTTGAATTGAACCCTAAAACCCTAAAACCCTAAAACCCTAAACCCTAGAGAAAATGATAAATGTGGCTTAAATGTGGCATACAAATTGTTCATACAAATTCAAATTGTTGAACACAAAGGCATCCCCAATACAAATTGTTCATACAAATTCAAATTGTTCATACAAATTCGAATTGTTCAACACAAAGGCATCCTCAATACAAAGGGAACCCCAATACAAATTGTTCAACACAAAGGGATCGCCAATACAAAGGGAACCCCAATACAAATTGTTCATACAAATTCAAATTAGTTGTTCGAATAAAATCTTTCTCTTGCTCCTCGGTGTGACTCGCCGGGCCACCACCTTACTCCGGTAACCCTAATAGGGATATTACCGGTGTCTACCTTCCTTTTGCCCTCTTTCTTGTTCTTCTTCTTCTGCAAAGCTTGTGCTTTTTCTTCTGCCATGTACTCTTCGAAGTTAGCTTCTATCATGGCCTTACTACTTTCGCGGCATTCTCGACTATACTGTTCCCTCTCCTCTAGACTCATCGGTTGAAGCCATTCTACATCCATCTATTCCCTCTGCTCTCCATCCAATGGTTCAAGCAGCTCTACATCCATCTGTTCCCCCCGCTCTCGATCCATCGGTTCAATCTCCTCATGTTGAACTCGTCGCTTCAATCTCCTCTCGCATTTGCCGCTTCAATCTCCTCATGTTGAACTCGCTGCTTCAATCTCCTCTCGCATTTGCTCGCTTCAATCTCCTCATGTTGAACTGCTGCTTCAATCTCAAGTTGAATTGCTGCTTCATTCTCCTCTCGCATTTTCTCGCTCCCGCTCGATCTTCCATTCCAAAAGCCGGGTCAACTCCATTTTTACAAAGCCTAGCAATGTGTCCAGGGATTCCACAACGTTTGCACTTACGTTTTCGAATCGGTGCACCACCCTCTCGCACTAGCTCTGATCCTATTCTTCCTCGGCCTACCCGCCGGTCTAGTCAATACCGGAGAGTACAGCTTGAAGCCTGGATCGACTTTCATCCATTGGTCTTTTCCCAACAAGGTAGGAACATTCATAGCATATGCAGCCCTAAATTTGGCAACAGAGAAATACTCGACACATACCGATCAACTTCACCATCTTCACCCCCTATAACACTCATGAAAAACAATGCGTGTATGCAGGGTATCCCACGGATCTGCCATCCCCTACAATGGCATGTCCTATCAACCACTCACTGGATACCTCCACTGCCTGTTTTCTTTGTCAGTGTAGGTTACCTCAGCCTCCATTCCTTTTCTTACGCATTGCATTCTCAATTGTTTTGCCCTGGCATGCAAAGACTTAATCAAAGATGGGAGCATGAGATGGCCAACATAATTTGTGGATGCAATTCTTTGACGCAGATCGATCTTTATCATGATCATCCGCCTAATCTTATCAAATATTTGCCACAACGATAAGCCCTTTCAATGACTTGACCTTTGAATTGAAACTCTCCGCAAGGTTACTTGTTACATAGTCTACCTTGCAAATTTCATTGAATTGGCTTCTTGACCACACCCTACCATGATGTTCATCCAAGTACTCCTTCACCCCAGGTTTTTGTTTATACAACACATCCAAATGAAACAGATGCTTCCTAGAGCTGCATGTGTATGAAGCCGGCCATAGGTTGTCGAGTAAAAACTTTACCCTTGAATTTCTTTGTAAAATTCTGTACCAAGTGTCGCATACATTCCCTATGCTCCACTCCGTGGAATACTCGCTTCTACCGCAGCTCTCCAAACCTTTGCAAGCGTCCGTGTGGATAACAAGTCCCGGTGGATGACCTATAAGGTCGCGCAAATTCTCGCAGAAACCAAGTCCAACTTTCCTGTGACTCAACCTCCAAAACCCCATAAGCAACAGGGAACATCCAATTATGTCCATCAACCGCAGTAGCAGCAACTAGCTGTCCTTTAAACCTGCCATGAAGAGCTGATGCATCCACGGCCAAATAAGGCCTGCAACCGTCCAAAAAGCCTTTCCAGCTAAGCTTTGAAACAAACAAAAGCCCTTCTAAAACATTCCTTGTGCATTACCTTCCCGCTTTTCAATTTGTAGGGAACCGTATGCTTGTCTATCGCTACAACACTCGCTCGGACTAGCCATCTCCACTTCAGCTTTGAAAGTGTAAAGCAACCGAAAGCTTTCATTCCATGGACCATTGATCTTGTCAAGAGCCATTTCCTTTGCATAGAACATCCTCATGTAAGGTACTTCCATTTTATACTTCTCAACCACCTTTTTACGAGTGCTCGTTGGACCAAGTGAAGGATTTTCTCTCAGCCAATCTAGGATTACATCTGCCAACCACCTAGTCTTCGCTAGCTTTGTTTTCAGCTCTGGATCTCTCCCTAGAGGTGGACACCTATGGATCTCCTTATTCTTCTTTATCTGAAACATAATGATAAGGGATGTCAGTAATAGATAACAAATTTTACACCGTGATCTAAATACACAACTGGTTGGCGTAGTACCTGAACCAAGCTGCTTCTGCGCAATTGGATGCATGCAGCCTAAACTTACACCTTAGGTATGGGCATTTAATTGTGAACCTACCTGGCTCACTTTTAATAACCTCAAAATTATTCTTAGTGAGAATGTGATATGTAGTAATTGCATTACGGCAGTCCATCATCGTTTGAAACACGGTGCCTTCTACAAGCCGGGGATTCTCCCTGCTCCACTCAATTGTTGGCAAGTCTTCACCTTCGTAATCGGCTAAAACGAGGCTGTCATCATTCTCATTCTTCTCTTCATCATCGGTGTCATCAAATCTGGCACCAAAAGCCATATCTTCCATGTATTGATCCTCCATTGCCCGCTTATCGCATCGATCTACCAATTCGAGAAACATCAACTCATCCTCATCATCTTGAGGAGACCGATCCTCAATGTCCGCATCGTCCTCCACATCGACCGTACGAACGATCCGGCTACCACTAGCACTCGGGACAGATGGTGCTGCTGTGGACCTACAAGGAGCGCCACGGCGCACACTATTAGCGGAGGCAGCAAGCAGTAGAGAGACATGATGCCCGACCACCCGATGATGCCCCAAGCACCGGATGATGCCCGGCCCCCGTCCACATGGATACGAATTTTACCGAACCGGCAAGAAGCATTCAAAGCAAAAAGAATTCCCAGATCGTCTTCGGAAATTAGTGGAACAAATCTTCCCTCCGGGCTGTTGAAATATTCGAAATGAACTGCATCGAGAGAGCTCCAGGTGTAGTTATCGTAGATGTTAGCTTTGAAATCCGTTAACGAGATGGTGGTTGCAACCACCACAGGGAAGTAAAACCCAATCTTACAGCGTTTAGAATCACGCGTAAAGCTAGAATCCAGCCTAACCACCAGCCGAAAAGCCAGCGCTGGATCCATCCTATTCGAAAAGCAACGCAGTTAGTTGAGCAACAACGATTGGCGCTCAAAAACTGCCTACTGTTAATTCACATGGGATAGGCAGACGATGCTTACCCAGATGGAATCCATGCGTTAGATCCCTCCGATTCCCAATCTTCTCCACGGCTGGCGGGAATAGTCGGCACACCAGACGGAATTACAAAGAGGACAGGGGTAGATCCAGATCCGGTGGAGGCGGAGCCCGGGGAGGTGGTGGGGGCGGGGCCGGCTCGGCGGCGGACGACGCCATAAGGTAGGTGGGCAGGATGGCGTGGCGGCGGAGGGGCGGTGTGTGAGCTCCTCCAGCCTCGGACGGAGGGGAAAGCTTTGGGTCAGCTCTTCCAGTCAATAGTCAACACATTTCGAAAGCAACGGTCAAGTCAAAACCACCGCGGCTCCCTAGCCGTCACCGGTAACGAAGGCCTCCGACCGGACGGCAACCCTCCCGTCCGAGCCTCTGCAAGGGGTTTCAAACTAGAGGGAGGGGAAAACTGAGGAAAAGTTAAGAGGCTGGGGAAAACTGAGTACAACTAACGAACCAGGGGCACGAAAATAGAAATCCCTATATAATAATAATGCAGATGAATCAGCAACGGATGTACGGTAACCGACTCTGTGACGAGTTCATTAAGGGTTTGAATGATTTCCTCATTGTGGCTAATGCGAACAAGCAGCGGGGTTTTGTTCTCTGTTCATGTGCTGCCCGTAAGAATCAGAAGGGTTACTCTTCCTCTAGAACCATTCACGTCCACCTGCTTCAGCACGGTTTCATGCCAAGCTATAATTGTTGGATCAAGCATGGAGAAAGAGGGGTTAGAATGGAAGATAATGAATAAGGGGATGATGATAACTATCCTGATCATTTCGGTGATACTTTCATGGAGGATGCTAAAGGAGGGGAAGCAGAAGGGGAAGGTGAAGGGGAAGGTGAAGAAGAGGCACGTGATGAGCCCGCTGATGATCTTGGTCGGACCATTGCTGATGCACGGAGAGACTGCAAAACTAAAAAGGAGAGGGAGAATATGGATCGCATGTTAGAGGGTCACAAAAATTCGCTGTACCCAGGATGCGATAATGGTCTGAAAAAGCTGAACTGCACACTGGATTTGCTGAAATGGAAGGAACAGTAAGGTCTATCTGACTCAGGATTTGAAAAGTTGCTGAAAATGATGAAGAATATGTTTCCAAGTAATAACGAGTTGCCCGCCAGTACGTACGAAGCAAAGAAAGTTGTCTGCCCTCTAGGTTTAGAGGTTCAGAAGATACATGCATGCATTAATGACTGCATCCTCTACTGCGGTGAATACGAGAATTTCAATGAATGCCCGGTATGCACTGCATTGCATTATAAGATCAGAGGAGATGACCCTGGTGACGATGTTGAGGGCGAGAAACACAGGAAGAGGGTTCCCGCCAAGGTGATGTGGTATGCTCCTATAATACCGCGGTTGAAACGTCTGTTCAGGAACAAAGAGCATGCCAAGTTTTTGCGATGGCACAATGAGGACCGTAAGTCGGACGGGGAGTTGAGACACCCCGCTGATGGAACGCAATGCAGAAAGATCGACAGAGAGTTCAAAGATTTTGCAGGTGATGCAAGGAAAACAAGAATTGGTCTAAGTACAGATGGCATGAATCCTTTTGGCGAGCAGAGCTCCAGTCATAGCACCTGGCCCGTGACTCTATGGATCTACAACCTTCCTCCTTGGTTGTGCATGAAGCGGAAGTTCATTATGATGCTAGTGCTCATCCAAGGCCCGAGGAAACCCGACAGCGATAGCGATGTGTACCTAAGGCAATTAGTTGATAAACTTTTATAGTTGTGGGGCAGACCTGGTGTACGTGTGTGGGATGAGCACAAAGAAGAGGAATTTGACCTATGAGCATTGTTTTTCGTAACCATCAATGATTGGCATGCTCTTAGTAACACTTCGAGATAGACAAATAAGGGATACAAGACATGCACGCTCTACTTACATGAGACTGAAAGTATATATTTGGATAATTCTAAGAAGAATGTGTACCTGGGGCATCGTCGATTTCTTGCCCGTCATCATAACTTAAAAAAGAAAGGCAAGCATTTCAACGACATGGCAGATCACCGGCCGAAGCCTACGGAACGTACTGGTGCTGATGTATTTGATATGGTCAAGGATTTGAATGTCATCTTTGGAAAGGGTCCTGGCGGAGAATCAGTTCCGCAGGGAGTTGACGGGCACACACCCATGTGGAAGAAGAAATCTATATTTTGGGAGCTAGACTATTGGAAAGTCCTAGATGTCTGCTCTGCAATCGACGTGATGCATGTTACAGAGAATATTTGCGTGAACCTGCTAAGCTTTTTGGGCGTGTATGGGAAGACAAATGATACAAAGTAAGCACGGCAGGACCAGCAACATTTGAAAGACCCAGAAGACCGGCATCCGGAACGGTTTCAAGGTCGTGTCAGCTACGCTCTTACCAAAGAAGAGAAGGTCATCTTTTTTGAATGCCTGAGCAGTATGAAGGTCCCATACGGCTTCTCGACAAATATAAAGGGAATAATAAATATGGCGGAGAAAAAGTTCCAAAACCTGAAGTCTCACGACTGCCACGTGATTATGACGCAATTCCTTCTGATTGCTTTGAGGGGGCTCCTACCGGAAAAATTTCGAGTAGCCATTGTGAAGCTATGTGCATTCCTCAATGCAATCTCTCAGAAGGTAATCAATCCACAAGATCTACCACGGTTACAGAACGATGTGGTCCAATGTCTTATCAGTTTTGAGTTGGTGTTTCCACCACCCTTCTTCAATATTATGACGCACCTCCTGGTTCACCTAGTCGAAGAGATTTCCATTCTTGGTCATGTATTTCTACACAATATGTTCCCCTTTGAGAGATTCAGGGGAGTATTAAAAAAATATGTTCGCAACCGTGCTAGGCCAGAAGGAAGCATCACCAAGGGCTATGGAACAGAGCATGTAATTGATTTTTGTGTTGACTATATTCCTGACCTTGAGTCGATTGGTCTTCCTCAATCGCAGCACGAGGGGAGACTAAGTGGAAAAGGCACGATCGAAAGGAAATCAACGATATATATGGACGGCCATTCTATGACTGAAGCACACCACACAGTTATACAAAATTCCAGCTTGGTGGCTCCGTACTTCGACGAACACAATAATATTTTATGCTCAAACAACCCGGGCCTGAATCTTGGATTACAAAGACCCACATGGAGACTTTCGGCAGTTGGTTGCAAAAACATTTAATGAGTGACAATGATGCTGAAGATCAGCTGTACTTATTGGCCAAGTCACCTTCTTCGACTACATCGAATTTCCAAGGGTAAAAGATAAATGGGAATACATTTTACACGATTGCCCAAGATAAAAAGAGCACCAACCGAAACAGTGGTGTCCGCTTTGATGTAGCAACCGACAATGCGCAAAAGGTCACATATTATGGTTACATAGAGGAGATATGGGAACTTGACTATGGACCCTATTTTAAGGTCCCTTATTTTCAGTGTAAATGGTTCAAGCTGACAGGAGGTGGGGTATAGGTGGACGAGCAATACAAAATGACAATGGTGGATTTCAACAATCTTGGTTACCTTGACGAACCATTCGTCCTAGCCAAATATGTCGCTCAGGTTTTCTATGTGAAGGACATGAGTAGCAAACCGAGAAAAAGGAAAGATAAGAAAACGAGTACATCATGCGATGATCCAAAGCGCCACATAGTTCTTTCATGGAAAAGAAACATCGTGGGAGTGGAGGACAAGACAGACATGTCAGAAGATTATAAGTTTGGTGAAATTCCGCCCTTCAAAGTGAACACTGACCCAAGCATGAAGTTAAATGATGAGGATGCTCCATGGTTACGGCAAAATCGTAAGCAAGGGACACAATCGAAGAAATGATGTGTAATAATTTATTTTACCAAACTTTGTTGAGAAAATTTTGTTCCAAACTTTGTATTTGATCATGTGAATTATATTATCTGTGATGTGTTTGGTGTCCATTTTCGAATGATTTGATTGATTCGAGATACCACTGATGATACATGAAATTTGAAGTACAACCAATGATGTGAAGGACATGTCTAGGCCTACGAGTGCATCTTGGAATGTTGGAGTGATTTAGTTATGCTCCTGCCTAGGCCTATAATATGCATACTCGTAGTTTTCGTAGTCGCCGTTGTCGTACTGGTAGTCGTCGTCTTCTAAGTTGCCGCCGTCATCATCGCTGCCATTTCTGTCATCGTCGCTGTCGTCGAGCGGCGCTCGTGGCTCGAACCTGGACTGGTAGTGAGGGTAGCGTAGGCGGGGGATATCGCTGGCAATGATGTAGTCCATGAAGCTCTGTAGAGTCCGGCCGCCCCACCATAGCCGACGGCCGGCCTCGTGGAAGTTCCCAGGAGGCAAACCGTCCTCCTCATACCCGGCGAGCGCCCTCTCATGCCGTTTGATCAAGAAGGCGTCCCAAGTCTGCTGGTTGTCGGGATGCTAGCGGGGCTTCATCTGCTGCTCCAGCTTGAGGTTGAGGTAGTAGTGGTTCGTGATGGCCGCCCGACGCGCAGTACCCTGAGGGACGGGAGGGACCGGCACGCCAGCCGGCAGGGACGCGGTAGGCCGGTGGGCAAGGGTAGTTCGAGGCGCAAAGCTCCTCCACCTGATGGTAGGTTAGAGTGGGTACGGTGGAAGCCATGGGAGAGAGTGATGAGAGATTATAGAGATATGATAATGCTGGCCAAGCCAGGCTACATATATATAGTGAGAAATGGCGACAAAAAATGGAGGGAAGCGGTGGGAAGAAATGGTGGGAATACAGGAGGCAGGAAGAAAAAGGCGGGAAGAAATGGCGGGAAGCGGTGGGAAGAAATGGAGGGAAGACACAGGAGGCGGGGGAAGACAGAGTGGGAAGCGGTGGAAGAATTGGCGGGAAGAAATAAGGCGGGAATATTTATATTATAACATTTTATTTTTATGAATATTTTGATATATTATTTGTATTTTATGATTTGAAATGAATTAGTTATGAATTTTTCTGAACATTTTGATATATTATTTGAAATGAATTAGTTTAGATTTTATTTTTCTGGATATTTTGATATATTATTTGTATTTTTCTGATTTGAAATGAATTAGTGAATTTTTCTAAACAGTTTCCTATATTATTTGAAATGAATTAGTCCGGATTAAAAAAAAAGGTTCCAACCGCGACTAAAGCCTTCTCCGTGCGGGAACCACAAGCCAGCGAAAAAAAGCTTTAGTCGCGGTTGGTCTCACCAACCGCGACTAAAGCCCCGAAAATATATAAGCGCGAGCGAACCGCCGCTCTGTTTCATCAGTTCCATAGACTCCTCCTCGAAGATGCCGCAGCCGAAGACGATCGACCAGACCCTAGCGCCATCACGCCACCCTCGCCGACATCACCGCGGTCCTCGCTGCCCTCGCGCCACCGCCGATCGAAGAGATGACCGCGCCGCCTATACCCGGCATTGACGTACCAATCTCGGCACTCCCTGACACTAACCGAGATGCAAGCCGCCACCGCCTCCTCACGCCACATGTTAATTAATAATTGTCCGCTCCACCCATGACTCACGAGAGAAGATTGAGAAGAGCCTGGAGGAGTAGCCCGGCCCACCACCAACCAAGGAATAGAGGGGGATAGGGAGGGAAGTTACCTTTCGCCACCATTCGGAGTAGTTCCTCCACCGCCTCCTCACTTCACACTACTACAAGATGTTTATAGAATTAGTTTTTACAGAATATGTTCCTTTACTTAGCATAGTATATTCATTCGTTACAATGATGTTCTTATATACTGCATATATACTACATGTCTTCAGGAGTGACATATGGTGCACGATAAAGACCCGATTTTGGATAACTATGATCGGAAGCTGAAGCACATATAAACGGCATCATAAACTGTCATATTCCCTATGTGCCGCCAGAAGATGAAGAAGACGATGTTTCTTCATATCTAAACCTTGATGGTGAAGGTGAAGGTGAAGGTCAAGGCATGGACATTGAAATGTTTGCCGGAGGGCAAACAAACAACGATCTCGAATTGCAAACAACCACCTCCGACGAGGTATATATATACATTGAGCCTCTGGTGATACAAATTCAGTGATTTGAATAAATATGTATTAACGCGACTCTCTTTCTTTTTTTAGCCCCCTGGATCATCGAGAAAATCGACTACAAAGCCGCGTGGCAAAACCCAAAGGATGAAACCTGGAGAAACATTGACCATCGATGTTGTCGATGAAAATGGTAGGCCGTTGGAGCCCAAAAAGCACTTGACAAAGTTTATCAACCAATGCGGAGTGGTTGCTAGAGACAACATATCGATCACCCACCAGGAATGGAATGAGCCAAAGAAGGCACGTGTTGGTTTTACTTTTGTCAACAAGAGAATGAAAAAGGATTGTTGGAGAAAACTTATGGAACATTTCGTTCTACCTCCGGAATACGACAAACACGATGAAGAGGGTAACGTGATTCTGGGTGGACGTGAGAGGAGAAGGCTAGTCAAAGAGTTCGCTCTTAAGAAGATGGGCGAAGCATTCCGGAACTTCAAGAAAAATTTAGCCCGAGACTATGTCTCGAAGAAGAAGACTCCGGATTTCAAAGGACAGTATGAGAGACTGAAAGATGTGTGGCCCGAATTTGTGAAGCAAAAGGAATCGGATCATGCCAAGGCCATATCGGAAAAAATAAGGAAAATGCTAACAAAAAAGAGTACCATCATATTATGGGGCGAGGAGGATACCGCACTTCGGAGCCTAAGTGGGAGAAGATGGAGAACAACTTGCGGGAGCGAGGAATCCCTCTAGGTATAGAGGGATGGGACCCAGGGGCCAAAAGCTGGTGGTACGGGCATGGGGGATCGCTAGACTCGGACACATGGAGGTGTGTTCACCGGAAGAAAGTGTTTACTCCCACCGCCGCCCTTATTGCAGCAGTGGCTGAAGCTCAAGCAGGTAAGATCAAGGTCAACAGAGAGAACGACCCGCTGACACTAGCCCTCGGGAATCCTGAACACCCAGGACGTGTACGAGGCAAATGCGCATTCCGTGGAAAGAAGGGTTTCCCAAGGACAATGACCCGTACAGTTAAAAAAGCCGTAAGAGAAAGACGGACCGGGAACTTGGGAAGGGAACTATTTGATGTGAATCAGATGGTGCGTGAAGCACTAGCAATAGGCAGATCGGAAGGGCCGCATGAAGATCATGCAGCGGATGTCGGAAGCCAACAACGAAGAAGCAGCATGGCTTCCACGGAGGCCCGGCTGGTGCTAATGCACCCTTGGCCCCAACTGGTGCTAATGCACCGACGATCGATGGTGCACCGGGGCCTCACTACCCCGTGGACGATGTACATGACATTATGAAAGAATGTGAGCTGCATCAGCCAATGAGGAACATTTCATGTCAGGTGGCGATCGGCACCGATTTACCTTGTAAACCTGGAGTACTTCACCACGGCAATCCCATTGCAGCTCGCTATGCTCGTGTCACAGTGGATGACGTATTCGAAGGGTATGAGGACCTGGAGATTGACTATGCTACACCTGAAGGGGATGTGAGACTTGGAGATGTCAAGCGCCAAATCATTCTATGGCAAAAGAAGTACATCAAGTTTAAAGGCTCGGCGCCAAGGCCACCGAGCCCAAGGAATCGCCCAACAAGTCCACCCCCTTCGGTGGTGGTGGTCCACCTACACCTCCTTCACGTCAGCCACCCCCAATCCACCTCTGGCGGTAAGCAGACACCGCCCCCCAGTCCACCTTCGGCGGGTACGTTGCCACCCAGTCCACCTCCGGCGAAGAAGCAGAAGCAGGGGGTTACGGAGGACAGAAAGGCAACCCCCTCCTGGCCTACTAACCCGGAGCCTTATGTACCTAAGACCACAAGGGTACCAACTCCCCTCACTGAGGCCTCTTCTCCCGAGATCTTGGGAAGTTAGTGTCGAGGAAAACGACGCGGCCGCGACTGCTCACTATGCGAAATGGAAGGCGGGAGTCAAGGCGAAAAAGGAGCCTGAGCCCAAACCGGTATATATTGAGAAGCAAAAGATGTGGGCTAAGGAGTTTTTGACGACACCGTCCCAAATCCAGCAGAATCTGCCAAACGACTATGGACGTGAATTTCTTAGGCAAGAGTCATTATTGCTGAAGGAAAAAGCCTTGATGAAGGAAAAAGACTTGCTGGAGAAGAAACCAACAAGTAAAAAATGCGGGAAACAAGTTTCCCAGCTCGGGGCACAGAAAAAACAATTGACCCCCCCGCTCATAGTGGAAGCCGCTCCTTCCGTTAAGATGTCCTTCCGAGCCGATATGGATAAGGACATGGAACTATTGGATCCTGCTATCCTAGCAGCTGCTAAAGCACATCAAATGACTATAACGACGGCCAAAGAAAGAGCGGCCGAGTTCGGTATGACTCTTCGTGCATTGTTAGGCATTGAGGATGCACCAATAAGTGAGGTAGCATTTACATATGTGCCGAAGGGGCCTCTCGTAGCGTGCGCAGGAAGCGAGTCTACCAACACAAATGCGAAATCTGCTACTCTGGTACAAGAATGATTTCATAAAAAATAAGCCCGGCAAAAAATACATTTATGCGGAAGTTAGAGAGGAGCATCACTTCAAACATTACTTTGTACAAGTTCATATGAGTGAATTGTTCCAGTTGTTCAATCTGCGCGAGCTCGACAAATCTCTCCCGAGTTGCTACGTTCTGTAAGTGATTTATTTCCATAATTATTCTCTACCTCATCTCGTTCATTGCATGTACTATATTATCCTAACTATATCCTTGTGTACGCTATTATGCAAAATGAAGCTTGGGGAATGCAAAAAAAAGAACATCCATGATGTTGGGTTCATTGACCCACATATCATTAATGGACATGTGTTACAAAATCACCCCCAAGACGTGAAGAGTGACCTATACATGTTTTTTTTGACAATCAATACCACATATATTCATAAGAACAAATAGTACATGGTAGAGATACACGAGCTGTCTCCAGCTGGTTACACAATAAAGTCTAAAAGATACTAGCAAATCTTCGATGTCTTCAAACTCTTTCTTCTTCCAAGACATAATCTTGTACTTTTCTGAAGGCAGCCAAAGATAGATAAGAAACCATAGACCTGTAAATACCAACGAAGGTTCTCCCATAATTTTAATTTGAGCCGCAATGCCAAGGCTGCGTGCACGCGCGCAACCATTAAAGTAGTCAATCAACATCGGCAAGAGTACCAACACCAGTATGTCAGGGAATAAAACCCGATATGCCTTGTCGACGTTGATGGAGAGCCGAGAGTACGAATCACCATTGTCGAGGACGTAGCAACCGGGACAAAAACTGTGAGGATAATCCTCCTCGCGGCAACCATGAGAAAAGATCCAAGATCGATCTGGCGAAGTAAGATCTGAACACACATACCTAGATAATTGTAATCTTTTAGCACCACCATTGACATCGGGAAGGAGATCTCGTCGTCGAACGAAAGGCCGAAGATCACTTATTGCAGACGATGCCATCTCCATTGCGGGGAAACCAACAAGAAAACGACGACCAAAAACCTAACATAGACTAGTGAAAAGACTACTTTTATTGAAAACTCCACTCATAGATAAGGTTCCCCACTCCTCCCAACGTCGGCGAAGCCGGCCGGAGGAGGGGAAACCGATCTATGGAGGAGGCTGAGTCAGGGCGGCTAGGGCTTTTTCTCAAAAGGCGGCGGCTACAGGGACGTAAACAGGTGTAGAGCTGGATTGAGTAGCTCGTTTGAACCTATACATGTTTCTTAAAAAGCAGGAACTCAAAAGTGACATTCTATTTCCTTAATATTTTGGGTGAGTGTTTCTGTCTTATGCACATTCTTTTTTGTTTACTCCATGTTATGTCTAATCGATGAGTTATGCATGACTATGCATGTAACATGTCCGCATGTTCCACTGGATTCTGCTAATAATTCAATTTAACAACTCCAGAGTTGAAGTCATGGACTCTCTGAATATGGACCTAAAGCATTGGTCCGGCATAAGAGCAATGCTGCAAAAGTAATTATTTTCAATCATTTCGCACTATATCGGCCTCTCCGTTCATTTTCTGATCTCAAGTAACTAATAACTCCCTTGTTCATTTTCTTTGCCTTGCAGGGTTTGGAAACGGTTCATAAAGAATGTAACCGGTGCGGCTAACATTTAGAAGGTTAGCTAATGTTCCAACTCAGCCAAAGGGGACCAATCTATGTAGATACTATGTTTGTGTGTTCATCTGGACACACACCTCTAAGCGGAGGGCTGAGGATATTAACTTGTGGAGGAGTGACTTGCGGGAGAAGCTTAATCTAGAAGCTCATTTCCGACCAATTCAAGAGGAATTAGCAGGATTTTTGATGAGGGACGTTCTCCATCCTAATGGACAACCCTATTACGAGGATGGAGAACTTCTAATGCCATAAATTTAATTAAATAATTGTATATGGAAACTTGTCTGAAGTTGTATATGGTCACCCGAAATTGAACATTATATATTTATCTTGAATTCTTCTTGTTTGAAATTTCAAACTCATCAACGTGTAACATGTATATACTAGCGTAGAATATATGTACCGAAACTACTTTGAAATTAAAATAAAACACAAAATAAAATATAAAAGAAATGGAAACACAACAAACTAAAACCAGATATTTAGGGTTTAAACCCTAAACCTATAGAGGGACTTTTAATCCCAGTTGGTCACACCAATCGGAACTAAAGGTACTCCGTCCCGACGCACGTCTACAGCTTACGTGGATGGACCTTTAGTCCGGGTTCATAAGCAATCGGGACCAAGGGAGCTTTAGTCGTGTTTATTTAATCCCGGTTGCAAATCCGGGACTAAACCCCGTTATGAACCCGACCGAAGCCCCTTTTTCTACTAGTGGGGGATGCGGCTGTAGATACTCTTAGGGTGTGTTTGGTAGACCGGCCCTCCTCAGATTTTCCCAACTCATCCCACCTTTCCTCAACTTTTGTTGTTTGGTAGGTCGGCTCGGGCCAACTCAACACTGCCCAACTGATACGAAAATAGCCTCTCAGCCATGCCCGATGGAGAAGCCAAAATCGAGCTTCACAACTGGGCACGGCTGAGCTCGCCCGGAAATCCCCCGTGCGGCCTCGCACCTGGACCGAAATCAACAGGTGTCAAACTGCCCAGCCCTCACTTCCCCCCATAATCGCTCTCTATTTCCCACCTCCACCTCCTGCGCCCCACTGCAACCTCCTCGATGCCGGCCAGCGCCGCCGCTTCCTCGAGGACGAGGGCTGCCACGGCCACGTTGAGGAACAGCTCCGCCATGGCCGCCGACGAGCGCCGCCATAGCTACATCAAGGGACAGCTCCGCCATGGTCGCCGCCGAGCGCCGCCACGGCCACGGCGAGGGCCAGCGCCGACGAGCGCCACCACAGCCACATAAAGGGCCAGCTCCGCCACGGCCGCCGCCGAGCGCCGCCACGGCCACGGCGAGGGCCAGCGCCGTCGCTTCCTCTAGGGACAGCTCCGCCACGGTCGCCGCCGAGCGCCGCCTCGACCGAGCGCAGCCATGGCCGACCTCCGCCACAGACGACAAACGCAACCACGGCCGACCGAGCGCAGCCATGGCCGACCTCCACCACAACAGCCTAGCGTCACCATGTCCGCCAGCAGCAAGGAGCTCCGGCGAGGGCGAGGGAGCTCCGGTGTCCGCCAGCAGCAAGGAGCTCCAGCCAGGGCTCCTCCTGTAGGGACCCGATTGTTTTTTTTTCATTTTTAAAGGGACCTGATTGCTTTTTTTTTCATTTTTAAAGGGACCCGATTGCTTTTAATTTTGTATAGAGGGACTCGATCGCATTTCATTTTTATATGTAGTGGTCTTTGTGCAAATTATAGACCTCCTCAGCTATTCTCACCCCATACAACCCACCAAACAACAGATGCGTTGAGCATATCTCCATTGGCCCGACCTACCAAACACACAAGAAAATCTAAGTTCAACTAAGCTAGGGTGAGCTTGTATGAGGGCAGATAGCTATTCTCTGTTGGACCGGGCTACCAAACACACCCTTAGTATACTTGTTAATTATAAGTTAGCTATAAATGATATGCCATCTTCCTTGTAGCTATCCGCTCGCTGTACTTGCTCTAATTTGGCCAACTCCTTTCGTGTCCCAAACCAGACTCAATAATACCATAGGATTGGCTGACATATTCTTGCATGGGCACGTGATTGTTTCACGATGTAGATGGTCCATCAATGCTATAATCATGATTCGATTGCTAGCAGGCCGACAGGCATTCTTTCCCAAACGCCTCCAAACCAGGAGCCGGATTCCATCTATCTATTACTAAAAGCCATCACCTTGATACACATAATTTAAATTAATTTTGATTGTTAGATCGGAAATATATGGCTCAGATTTTAAAAAAGATTAACAGTCACGTAACATCTTCGACATATTTTATGTTGCAAATATCATGTCTCGCACTTCTCGAATCTTCTTATATATCGATATGTAATAGTTGTTTCCATTTTATAGATTTAGACGTGCTCGGGGCTGGCCCTTGGCTGGACTGGAACATACATGGTGTCAAAGGGTTGGATATGATAGAATGTGGAAATTTTAGAAAGAAAATAGTGTAAGCTGATCAGTGCATAGTTTAGTAAAAGTCAAATTTCGTGAAGTCTCATAGAGATGTAGCAATAAATATCAACATCTATAACACCAGATTCATAAAATATTAAATATATATTAAATTTTTATTACACCAATGATTTTTGATTTTTGTTATTTGTATTTTTTTCATGTGTTCGGTCAAATTTTATAAAGTTCGGTTTTGACTAACAAAATCAAAGAGTAATTATAAAGTTTTTTAATAACTGAGTAGGCATAAATGGAAATATTATTTGAATGACATGGGACGAGAACACTCACAAACGCAAGAGGAAGTTCGAGGTCGTTGCATTTCAAATTTAAAGAAGTCACGACATTAGCGGCACCACAATACAAATTTCTGTATTTCTATTTAGCCTACATTATGAGTTTAGTTTAAGTCATATTTCGTAAAGTTTGACGGAGATTAGCAATAAGTATCATATAATACCAGATTCTTATGGCATAAAATACACTTTACAATAATTTATAAAACTTATTTTTTTATTTCAGATGTTTGTATTTTTCTGATATATTTGGTCAAAGCTTTAGCTTGATTTCAACTAAACCTAGAACATGTGGTAATTATCAACTTTTTCTATAATTTAGTATACATAACGACAAAATTTTTTTACTGACATCAGACCAAAACACTCCAATAAACATTTGCGGATGTTTGAACTCTTGGATTTTGAAAATTAATGAAGTAACGATATTATTCACACTAAATACATTATGTGTATGATTGGGTACACATATACACCTAAGAAAGTTCAGGGCACTTGGTAACCCCCAAGTACAAGGGATCACCGTAGTAAAATTGGATAGTATTTGAGTGTCGAACCCACGAAAAGGTGAAGGTAAACTATCTATTCTCTCAAGTCTTATAACCCACTTATATGACCTTCTATGCAATGGTACGGACTATAGTACATGTGTTGTTGTTTTTAGGCACTAAATAGAAAACGGGGTAAATTTTTTGGAATCAAATACGATAGAACTAGTGTAAGTAAAATGGAGCCAGTGAAGTGCGTAGGCAATTTTCTATTTCATTTAGTTGGTTGTCACAATTAGTGAAGCACAAATATAATATTTTCATTGTTTTATCAAAGAAGGAGCCATGAATAGAGTTTTGAGATATGTAGTTCATGTCAACGGTAATCACAAGGATGGGGTTCCAAGCATCTTTCATTTGTTACAAAGATTCATATGGTTTATGTTTTTGACCCCTTACAAGTTGAATATTTCATGCCCCTTCACCATGAGTACCCATACCACATGTTACTCAACTTAGGATCACTTAAGCATTTTTGCCATTGTGAACATATAGTTTCCTCAGAAGCGTCAACGGATGTACCTCATGCCCCTTGGTAGGAGAATTACCCTTTTTACCGGGTCTTATCCATACATCGGAATACAAGACAACAGGCAAATGAATCTCCTCAACACTTTTTTATTTACTATTTGCATAGCTTTTTTATAAACAGGCTTCATAGAATGTTCATGCTGGAAACTTCCGCCATGTTGCATATCATGGCTTTGGTTACTGGCCCATGCGTCTCTTTCATTATATGCATACTCCATAAAGCTTTATTGATTGTTTCATTTTATTTCACATCGACGAGCATCCATAGCAAAATTAACATCATATCAACTAAGAGTGCAATGTTTGAAAGCTTTCTCCAGA
The DNA here is from genome assembly GCF_022539505.1 of Lolium rigidum. Taxonomy (NCBI): domain Eukaryota; kingdom Viridiplantae; phylum Streptophyta; class Magnoliopsida; order Poales; family Poaceae; genus Lolium; species Lolium rigidum. Next base: position 294,979,787 of record NC_061513.1, read on the forward strand.
ATAACATGGTTAAGCTAACAAAAAACTTATAAAATTTCAAACACATAACTTACATAGTGGTGTCACCCCGCGCCCTACTATCTATTAGCTTTAAACTACACAAAAGAGATATTTTGAAGTACTTGGAGCCATATCACACATATATATTATACTTGGAGTAGCAAGTGCCACATAGGTAGGTGTGGTTGGTGTTTGGTTTGAGGTGTTTGGATACATGTCTTAGCTTGTTTGATAATTTTGGGCTAGAAAAAAGATCTATAGGCATGCCATAGTGTCCATAGTGCCAATCATTTCTTATCAAACATAACTTCTTAGTATTAAACAACAATGTATATGAGCAAAAGGTGGCACTAAATAAGCCACTAGCAAATTGTCATTCATCAAGGTATTTAGCCAGCAACACTAAGCATGTCTTTGAATTTCAGATTTTTTTGCTTTCATTTTATTTTCTTTTGATAGCACACAACTCATTCCAATCAAAGCATTCAATCATGAGATAGTTTTTTTCAATATCTCTTTCCTAAGCATTCAATCATGAGAAAAGTATCTTGATAACCCCCAAGTGCAAGGGATCTCCGTAGTATAATTCGATAAGTATTTAAGTGTCAAACCCATGAGGAGTTGAAGGTAAACAATATATTTGTTTAAGTCCTATAACCCACTTATATGGCCTTCTATGAAAAGCTAGGAACTATGGTATGTATGTTGTTGTTTTTGGTACTAACTAGAAAATAGTAAAGTTTTTGGAAGCAAATACAATAGGTAAACTAGTGCAAGTAAAATGGAGCTAAAGTGGAGGTGGATAACCCAAGGGAGCAGGAAAATTGCTATTTCATTTGGTTGTCTTCACCATTAGTGAAGCACAAAGATAGTATTTTTATTGTTTCTTCTAAGGAGGATCCATGAATAGGTCTAGCCATATATGTGAGCTAATACACCCTTAGCGACTGACCCCAAGGAAAATTAAGAGAAAACAGGGGAATTATTAAGACACAAAGTCCAACCACCGCATTTAGATCTAATGTCCCAATGATAATACTCCCGTTGATTAACCATGAATGAATACAACATGTATCTCTAAGCCTTGGGACTAGGTTTATGTCCAACTCCTGCTATCCCTCATCCTATCAACATGCAACAGTGACAACCTTGTGCATCCCCCAACATATGTGTGCACTGATATGTTATTAGTACGACAAGATCATCATAGAAGATAACATATACTTGTATGATACCAATAAAAAAATATATCATAATTTCCATAAACAAGTCACTACTCAAACATCAACATAAAGATACAATAGATCATGGGAAAACAATATAGTGCATCATACATCATGTTTGCCAAGATATTATAGTGGGGTGATGGAGATTTGTTTTAGATGGTGATGGAGATGAGCCTCCCCATGGGGGAGAGGCGGCGTCGGCTGGAGGAGGCGGTGGCGTAGGGTGGAGGCTGCCCTAGGGGGCGGAGGCCCCTTGCCCTTTCTTCTTCCTTGGCCATGGTGCTGATCTTGAGGAGATTCTCCCCCTCCTTGGAGGCTGCCAAAGAGGATGATTTTTGTGGCTATGGGTGGCTTTGATAACTGCAAGATCGCAGATGAGTTGTAGCTAGTTTAGAAATAAGAGTATCGAACCACGAGGAGCTACTTGCTTAGGGTCTTAATGCCCCTTTCTACTTTCTACTAAAGACTACTTAATAATTGTTTTCCAATCTCAAAATGATTAAAGGGGATATGTAAGGGTATTTTACCCTTAACCATTATTTTGGTTAACAATGACACCGGAGCTATTGTATGGACTAATGGTTTATCTAAGAACTTACATAGGTTTAGTCCGGATATGAGATTGCAAGCTGGTGTGTGACTGCCCATTTTGTGGATCACAAGAGGCGACGGTGTTACTCTCGGAGAAGATTAGTTTTTGGAGATATCATCAACTGAAAAAGGAAATGGCGTGTTCCGCCACAGGTTTCGGCGGAGCCGGCCCCACCGCCGGAAATTTCCGGTGTGCCGGTTTCGTTCTGATTTTGCCGGAATGCTATACTGGAAGCAGTTTCAGCTATTCCGGAACAGTTCCGGTGTGCCGGTCCAAACCGGCACAGGGTCCGGCGTGCCGGTCTGCTCGCCTGAAGTTCCGGCAGGAGAACCGGATGTCCCGGTTTGGCTACCGGTTTAGCTCGCAGACACTCTCCAACAACTGAATTTCAAGAGGAGCTATAAATACCCCTTGACCTAGCTTAGAACTTAGGCACTACACTATACTTTGTTCTTGATCTCTCTCTCTCTCATACTCCATTGTTGGAAACACCAAAAACCTCATATCTCCCTCCTCCTCCACCCAAACTCAAATTCCTCCGGGGAAAAGCTAGAGGAGGTCTTGATCTATAGTTCCACCGAGCCAAATCTTGTTCCTCCTTGTATTCTTAGGGTTTCTTGGAAACCCTAGGTGGGCAAAATTGTCCGGAAGCATCCGGGCTGTGGATTTGCTCCTGACAAGATTGTGAAGGTTCGGAGGTTGCCTCAAAGTCTACCACAAGTGAAGTTATTCCTTCGTGGGATAGGCTCGAAGAAGAAGGTGAGCCTTTGTGGAGTTGGGAAATCCTTCGTGGGGTCCCAACCTCTCCAAACGTGATGTACCTTCTTGCAAAGGAAGGGAACACAAGAATACATCTTCTTCTCCACGTGCTTTTGGTTATCCCTAACCGAACTGTTTACTTGTGTTATTTATCATGTGAGAGCCTTCGTGCTTGAGATACTTGCATTATCATATAGGTCACCTAGTTTGCATTAGGCTCACATTTATATTGTCCAAAGCATAATACTACAAAGAAAGAAAAATTGTAGAAACCTATTCACCCCCCTCTAGGTTTACCATCTCTGAACTTTCCAAGAAATTGATTCTAGTGAAGAATTTGAGTGGGAGGACAATGGAACTTGATAAGGTTGATGAACCCAAGCATGATGATCAAAGTAGTGCAGCATCGGAAATGGTTCCGGAAGCGGCCACGACGATCATGGCTCCCATGTCTAAGAAAGTGTTATAGTTATGGAAATCAAAGTACCTATTGAACCTTGTAGGTACGGTTTAATTTGTGATCAAATAAATGATTGGTGTACAAAGGATTGATTTTGAACAATGATAAACCAACTACATACAAAGAAGCTACGATGGGCCCTGACTCCATTAAAATGGCTAAGAGCCATGAAATCCAAGATAATATCTAAAATCAAGCTTGGAGCTTGGTCAACCTTTTGAAGGAATAAATACTTTTTGAAAGTAAATGGATCTATAAAATTAATAGACTTGGATATAATATCCTTGAAAAAGCTCGACTTGTCAAAAGATTGTTTATGACGAAGTTCAAAGAGTTGACTACGATAAAATTAGATCTTGAGCAGCGATGCTTATAGTCTATGCGGATTGTTCTAGTAATCACTGCATATTTTATGAGATATGTTATTGGGATGGAAAAAATACATTCGTTAACAGAAGTGTGTATTAAAGGTGTATACAAGATACAACTGAGAGGTTTGCTATTCCGTAGAATACTAGAAAGGTATACAAACTTCACTGGATGAAGTGAGTACCAAAGAGTTGGAATCTTCATCGGATGAAATAATCAAAGAGTTTTGATTTCATCAGAAACGATGAAGATGCTTGCATTTGCAAGTAATTAAGTGGGATCACTGAGACATATTTATAATACTTTATATAGATGACATATCATTGATTATAAATAATGTAATCATGTACTTGATGTGATTAGAAGAATTTAATTGAAAATTAGCTTCAATGAAAGGATATGGACTAAAAACATATTTAGTGTCAAGATCTATGAAGATAGATTGAAGAGCATAATAAATTTAAGTCAAAGTACATAGAATTAATATTGAAGTAGTTCAATATGAAAACATCAAGAAGGTGTTCTTTTCCATGTGGAGGTTTAAACAATACTTGAGTGTATTTGACTCTCAATGAGTAAAAACACATGAGTGATTTTAGATCACGAATAATATGTACACAATCAGATGTCCTATGCTCTAAGGTGTTACGAGCATATATCAGAATGATTCATATGATGATCATTGAACAACAATAAGAATATCCATGGGTGCTTTGTCAGAGCCGAGGATATAAATACGTAGTTTTATATGGGGTAATGACAAACAAATCATTGTAAGTTGTTACACCGATATTAGTTTGGTCACATATAAAAATAAATTTCAATCTTAATTAGGCTAATGTGTTCATTATGTAGCACAATGGGCTAGAGTCTATGCTAGATTTGGATGAGTTCTAAATATTGTAACAGATTCTACAAACGAAGGAAGAGTATCTCATTGTTTTGACAATGACCGATGGTGTTTGACTCAAGGAGTTCTTTGAGAACTTGGTGTAGTTCTGGCAGTGTTAGAACTATGAAGCTATATTGTATGTGACTATATTGGTAACATATTTCACACCACGGAATTAAGGTTCCACCAGAAGACAACACATATACGATTAATGCCGACTCATTTGAAAAATTGAGTGATGCGTAGAGACACAAATAAATTGCAAAATACATATGTTTTTGAGCATGTCAGATTCGTTGACTAAACCTCTCTCATAAGAAAACATGATAAGAACCAGAAGGCCAAGGTGTTAGATCTTTACAAATGTAAACTAGATTATTGACTCTAGTGCAAGTGGGAGACTGTTGGAGATATGCCCAAGAGGCAATAATAAAAGTGTTTATTGTTATATCTTAGTGTTCATGATAAAAGTTTACATCCCATGCTATAATTGTATTAACCGGAAACATTAATACTTGTGTGAATTAATGCTTGTTGATTAATAGATGATCATGGTTTCCCGATCATGAAGATTGGATGTTATTAATAACAAGATCATATCATTAGGTGAATGATGTGATGGACAAACACCCATAGTAAGCGTAGCATATGATCAAGTCATTAAGTTCGTTGTGCTTCAAGCTTTAAGATACATAGTAACTTAATCCTTCGACCATGAGATCATGTTAATCACCTACACCAGATGGATGCTTTGATGACACCAAACACTACTTCGTAAATGTGTTGTTATAAAGGTGGCATTAAGTGTTCGGAAAGTATAGGTTGAAGCACGTGGATCAATAGTGGGATTTGTCCATCCAAATGATGGATAGATATACTCTGGGCCCTCTCGATGGAATGTCATCCAATTAGCTTGCAAGCACGTGACGGGCTCACAAGGGATGTCATATCAAGGTATGAGTAAAGAGTAGTTATCGGTAATGGGGTTGAACTAGGTATGGAGATACCGATGATCAAACTTCGGATAAGTAAAATATCACTACAAAGGGAATCAGTATCGTATGTAAATTTTTTTTGAAGTAAAACAGTGGGAAAGGCTCCCACTGTAAAAAATTATATATATAAGACAAACTGTACAAGCATATTTACAAGGGGAAGAAAATTCAAACTAGAACTAGGACTAATTCTGAGATGCTAGCCAGCCATCAAAACAATGTTTATGTTTCTTCATTCTAAACGAAAGGAGTTTCAGCTCCTCCCAGTATATAGCCTTCCATCCTTGAAAACGTGGCCTCTGATTCCTGAATATCTTGTTGTTCCTTGTCATCTACAAAGCCCACGATGCCAAAATAATAATTTCCATTGCAAAAGGTAGCTTTATTTTATCTTTTAAATCTTGGAAAGCCTCATTTACTGAAAGGTTTCTTCATCTCAGAGGGTAATTTTTTATCGTATGTAAATGGTTCTTTCGATCACGAAATCATCGTTGAATATGTGGGAGCTATTATGGATCTCCAGGTCCCGCTATTTGTTATTGATCTGAGAAAAGTCTCGATCATGTTCGCATAGTTCTCGAACCGTAGGGTGACACACTTAAGGTTCAATGTCGTTTTAAGTAGATATGGAATATGGAATGGAGTTCGAATATTGTTCAGAGTCTCGGATAGGATCCAAGACATCACGAGGAGTTCCAGAATGGTCCGGAGAATAAGATTCATATATAGGAAGTCACTTTCCAAGTTTGGAAATGATTCGGTGCATTTATGGAAGGCACTAGAATGTTCTAGAAGCTTTCAGAATAAATCACTATGGAAGGTGGAGTCTCGTATAGACTCCACCAACCCTAGCCAGCCAACCAAGAGGCAAGGTGGAGTTCATAGTGGACTCCACCACCTTGGCCGGCCAAGGGACAAGGAAGGGGAGCAATCCCACTCCACCTAGGTTTCCCCATTATGGCAGTTTTTAGAGTTGGACTTCAGATTGGTGTTGGGGCAACCCTAGGGGGTTCCACCTATATAAATAGAGGGAGATAGGAGGGGAAGCATACACTTCGCCACACCACCCAAGGGGCACCAAGGCCGGCGCCCAAGAGCACCCCCTCTCCCAAACCCTAGCTACTCCCTCCTCCTAATTCTCCCGCGGTGCTTACGGCGAAGCGCTGTCAGAGATCTCCACCACACTGTCACTACGCTGTCGTGCTGGCGGGATTCCGAGGAGGATCTACAACATCTGCTGCCCGCTGGAACGGGGAGAAGGACATCGTCATCAACACCGTATGTGTTACCGAGTGCGGAGGTGCTGCCCGATGATACGTCCAATTTGCATCGCTATTTTATATCATAATTTGCTGTTATTCATTGATATATTTCATATTGGGACACAATACTTATGTTATTTCATCTATTTTGCATGTTTCATGATTATTTGGAGATCGAGCACCGGAGCCGGGATTCTCGCGGAAAAAGCACCGTCAGGATGCAATATTTCGGAAGATCGACTGTGGAAGGGAGTTTTACCAAAAATCCTATTTTTCCAGATGACGAAGGAAGCCAGAAGGGGGAGTCAGGTGGACCCAAGGTGGGCCCACACCATAGGGCGGCGCGGCCCATGGCCTGGCCGCGCCACCATGTGGTGTGGGGCCCCCTCGGCCTCCTTTTCTTCGCGAAACCCTTCGTCCCGAAGACCTAAGCCACAGAGGAATCCTCACGAAGGGTTACAGCCGCCTCTGCGGGGCGGAGAACACCAGAGAGAAAAGAGCTCTCCGGCGGGCAGGAATCCGCCGGGGAAATTCCCTCCCGGAGGGGGAAATCGACGCCATCGTCACCGCCATCGAGCTGGACATCATCTCCATCACCATCACCATCATCTCCACCATCATCACCGCCATCTCCACCGCTGGACACCGTCACCGCTGTAGCAATTTGGGTTTGATCTTGATTGTTTGATAGGGGAAACACTCCCGATACTGATTTCTACTTGTTATTGATGCTATTGAGTGAAACCATTGAACCAAGGTTTATGTTCAGATTGTTATTCATCATCATATCACCTCTGATCATGTTCCATATGATCTCTCGTGAGTAGTTCGTTTAGTTCTTGAGGACATGGGTGAAGTCTAAATGTTAGTAGTGAATTATGGTTGAGTAATATTCAATGTTATGATATTTAAGTTGTGGTGTTATTCTTCTAGTGGTGTCGTGTGAACGTCGACTACACGACACTTCACCATTTATGGGCCTAGGGGAATGCATCTTGTACTCGTTTGCCAATTGCGGGGTTGCCGGAGTGATAGAAACCTGAACCCCCGTTGGTATATCGATGCAGGAGGGATCGCGGGATCTCGTAGTTTAAGGCTCGTGGTTAGATTTATCTTAATTACTTTCTTGTAGTTGCGGATGCTTGCAAGGGGTATAATCACAAGTATGTATTAGTCCTAGGAAGGGCGGTACATTAGCATAGGTTCACCCACACAACACTTATCAAAACAATGAAGATTAATCAACTGTATGAAGCGAAAGCACTAGACTAAAATCCCGTGTGTCCTCGAGAACGTTTGGTCATTATAAGTAAACAAACCGGCTTGTTCTTTGTGCTAAAAAGGATTGGGCCACTCGCTGCAATTATTTCTCTCGCATTTTACTTACTCGTACTTTATTCATCCGTTACATCAAAACCCCCGAATACTTGTCCGTGAGCATTTACAATGAATCCTTCATCGAAACCGCTTGTCAACACCTTCCGCTCCTCGTTGGGATCGACATTCTTACTTATCGAAGATACTACGATACACCCCCTATACTTGTGGGTCATCAAGACTATTTTCTCGGCGCCGTTGCCGGGAGTGAAGCGCTATTGGTAAGTGGAATTGGTAATGAAAACCTTTATCGTTTGTGCTGATTTTATTTCTGCACTGCTGCTATAAGTCATTATGGAGAGATCTCTCTTCAATTTCTATTTGGGAAATCTACTAGTACCGCAACGGTAGTGGATGAGGCGCCAGGTGAGGAAGTAATACCATATAAAATACCTACGAAAATTATTGAACATGTTATGGATAACCGCTATGAAGGGGATGGAACTGTCCATCCTGGTGATCATTTACTGTTTTTGCATGAATTATGCGGGTTTTTCAAATGTGCAGGTATTGCTATGAATGAAGTTAGGAAGAAACTATTCTCTATATCGTCTGTACGGTAAAGCGGCGCATTGGTATAAATTGCTCGAAGAATGGTGATTCTCTTGATTGGGAGGACATTGTGCCTTTATTTTATTCCAAATTTTATCCTCCAAGTGAAATTCACAAAGATCGGAACCGCATATATAATTTCTGGCCTCATGATGAAGAGAGTATTGCCCAAGCTTGGGGAGATTGAAGTCTTTAATGCTCAAATGCCCCATTCATGAGCTTCCTCGGTAATGTTATTATTGATAATTTCTATGAAAGACTTTCTTTTCAAGACAAGACCTTGCTGGATACTTCTTGTTCTGGATCATTTACGCGCAATAAAGAAGAGTTTAAAAGGGACCTTCTTGATCGGATCCAAGAAAATACTGAAGGTTGGGAGAACGACAAGGATAGAGAATCAGGTATAATTTATGATTATAAATGCATTGAAGCTTTTATGGATACTGATACATTTCGTAATATGAGTGCTACATATGGTCTTGATTCCCAAGTTGCTGCGAACCTTTATAAAGCTTTTGCCTCTCATTATGAATTGCCGAAGAAGAATTTTGATAAGTATCATGAACCGTATAAAGATAAAATTGATCCATCTATTAATAAATGTGTTGTAGTTGAAACTGCTGATCGTGTTATTCCTGAAGCTTATATTGAAAAAACTCATTTTCCTGCTAAAATAAGGGAGTACTCTGTTATAAATAGTGCGGTTCATAAAAGTGAAAAGAAACCTATAGAACCTGAAGAACAAATAAAAGTTGAACTCCGTCGTCGCAATAGTTAAAGATCTTGTGACTCGAAAATGTAGAGGATGGTCATATTATTTTCTCGTGAAGATGCTTCTAATATTGTCTCACATCCTAATAAACCCAAACAAGCTAGTGTTCCTATGATATCTCGTTAGAATTGGTGATCATTGCTATTATGGTTTATGTGATATTGGTGCAAGTGTTAGTGCTATACCTTATGAGCTTTACACGGAGATTATGCACGAAATTGATTCTTGTGAACTTGAAGATATTGATGTGGTTATTCAGCTGGCTAATAGAGAAACTATTTCTCCAATTGGTATTGTTCGAGATGTGGAAGTTCTATGTGGTAAGATTAAATATCCTCGCTGACTTTTTGGTACTTGGTTCTCGTCGCTAGTGATTATTGTCCTATCATTTTTGGTAGACCTTTTCTAAATACTTGTGGAGCTATTATAGATTGCAAGAAAGAGAAAATTTTGACTAAATTTGCTGGTGAATCTTATGAGTTTAACTTCTCTAAATTTACCAAAACTCCTTATAAAGCTGATTTGCCTAGTAATGATTTTAAAATGGAGTAGTGTGCATCTATTGTTCTTGTTCCTAATAATCCTTTGCAAAGCAACATTTGGAGGATAGCGAGAGTGAAGTTTTTAGGAAAGAAAGAGATGAGCTTGAGGAGATTTTTCTTCGCCAACCTATTCTCAAGCATGATTTACCTAGTGGAAGACTTGGTACAACACCGCCACCAAAGGAAGATCCTGTTTTTGATTTAAAGCCTTTGCCCGATAATCTTAAATATGCTCATATTGATGATAAGAAAATATATCCTGTTATTATTAGTTCTAAGCTTACAGTAGTTTGAAGAAGAAAGATTATTGCAAATATTGAAGAAACACCGAGGTGCTATTGGCTATACTCTTGATGACTTGAAGGGGATTTCTCCTCTATTTGCCAACACGCCATTAATATGGAAGATGATGTGAAGCCTCGTTGTTGAACCTCAGCGTCGTCTAATTCCTAAGATGAAGGATGTGGTAAGAAATGAGGTATTACGACTTCTTGAAGATGGTATTATATATCCTATTGCTGATAGTAGATGGGTTAGTCCTGTGCATTGTGTTCCTAAGAAAGGAGGAATGACTGTTGTGCCTAATGATAATGATGAGCTTATACCTCAAAGAGTAGTTGTAGGGTATAGAATGTGCATTGATTATCGAAAAGTTAATAAGGTTACTAAAAAAGATCATTACCCTTTACCATTTATTGATCAAATGCTAGAAAGGTTATCTAAAAATACTCATTTTTGCTTTCTTGATGGTTATTCTGGGTTTTCGCAAATTGCTGTTGAAGCTAAAGATCAAGAGAAAACCACTTTTACTTGTCCCTATGGAACTTATGCTTATAGGCGTATGCCTTTTGGTTTATGTAATGCTCCTGCTACTTTTCAAAGATGCATGTCTGCTATTTTTCATGGCTTTTGTGAGAGTATTGTGGAAGTATTCATGGATGATTTTTCCGTCTACGGGAATTCTTTTGATAGTTGCTTGCAAAACCTTGATAAGTTTTGCAGAGATGTGAAGAAACTAACCTTGTTCTTAATTGGGAGAAATGCCACTTTATGGTTAATGAAGGAATTGTATTGGGACATAAAATTTCTGAGAGAGGTATTGAAGTTGATAGAGCTAAAGTTGAAGCTATTGAGAAGATGCCCTATCCAAGGGATGTTAAAGGTATTCGTAGTGTTCTTGGTCATGCTGGGTTTTATAGGAGATTTATTAAAGATTTCTCCAAGATTTCAAAGCCTCTTACTAATCTTCTTCAAAAGATGTACCTTTTGTTTTTGATGATGATTGTAAGGAAGCTTTTGAAACTCTAAAGAAAGCCTTACCAATCTGCTCCTATAGTCGAACCTCCCGATTGGAATTTACCATTTGAAATTATGTGTGATGCTAGTGATTTTGTCGTAGGCGCTGTTCTTGGACAGCGAGTAGATAAAAAATTAAATGTTATTCATTATGCTAGTAAAACTCTTGATGCTGCACAAAGAAATTATGCTACTACTGAAAAAGAATTGTTAGTCTGTAGTCTTTGCTTGTGATAAATTTAGATCTTATATTGTTGATTCAAAAGTTACAATTCATACTGATCATGCTCGCAATTAGATACCTTATGACAAAGAAGGATGCTAAGCCGAGGCTTATTAGATGGGTACTTCTTTTGCAAGAATTTGATTTACATATTGTAGATAGGAAAGGTGCTCGATAATCCTGTTGCTGATAATTTGTCTAGATTGGAAAATATTGCTTATGATCCCGTTCCTCGTTAATGATAGTTTTCCAAATGAACAATTGGTCTGTAATAAAGGTGAGCTCGCGAGACAGTCCTTGGTATGCTGATTATGCTAACTTTATTGTTTCCAAGTACTTGCCTCCAACCTTTTCAGCTAGAAGAGGAGGAAATTCTTTTATGACTTGAGGCATTATTTCTGGGATGACCCACACTTATATAAAGAAGGAGTGGATGGTATTCTGCGAAGGTGTGTTCCCGAATATGAACAACAAGAGATATTGAGTAAATGTCATGGTAGTGCTTATGGAGGACATCACGCCGGAGATAGAACCGCGCAAAGGTTCTACAATCAGGTTTTTATTGGCCAACTCTCTTCAAAGATGCAAGGAAGTTTATTTTATCTTGTGATGAATGTCAAAGGGTTGGTAATATCTCCAGACGCTATGAAATGCCTATGAATTATACTCTTGTTATTGAACCGTTTGATTGTTGGGGATTTGACTTCATGGGACCTTTTCCCTCTTCAAAAGGTAACACTCATATACTTGTTGCTCGTTGATTATGTTACTAAATGGGTGGAAGCCATACCTACAAAAAGTGCCGATGGTGAGACCTCTTTAAAAATGCTTTTAGATGTTATTTTTCCTAGATTTGGAGTACCTAGATATATTATGACCGATGGAGGTTCTCATTTTATTCATGGAGGTTTTAGAAAAACTCTTGCTAAGTATGGTATTAATCATAGAATTGCTTCCGCTTATCACCCTCAAAGTAGTGGTCAAGTAGAACTATCAAATAGAGAAATTAAATCTATCTTGCAGAAAACCGTTAATAAATCTAGAAAGAATTGGGCTAGTAAATTGAAAGAAGCACTATGGGCTTATAGAACCGCTTATAAAAACCCTATGGGAATGTCACCTTATAAAATGGTTTACGGAAAAGCTTGTCATTTACCTTTAGAACTAGAACACAAAGCTTATCGGGCAGTTAGAGAATTAAATAAAGATCCTAAACTTGCCGGTAATAAGAGGTTGCTACAATTAAGTTCTCTAGATGAATGGAGAAGTGAAGCTTATGAAAATGCTAAACTCTTTAAAGAAAAAGTTAAAAAATGGCATGATAGAAGGATCATCAAAAGAGAGTTTAATATTGGGGATAAAGTCCTATTGTGTCGGTCTCGTCTCGGATTCTTTGCGGGAAATTACTCTCGAAATGGGAAGGACCATATGTTGTTGAGGAGGTGTATCGTTCGAGAGCAATCAAAATTAGCTCTCTCCAAGGCAATGCTACGCAAGTGGTGAATGGACAAAGACTCAAGCATTATATCTCGGGTGATTCTTATAATGTTGATGTTGATATTATTCAAGTGGAAACACCGGAGGCTTTCATCAAAGGACAAATTGACAAGTCCGCTGTAACTCGACTTTGAATAGGTAACAGTACTGGTAATGAAAAGTTCGCGATTTACTTTCCGAACAATATTTTTGCTGTTTTTGGAAAATAAGAAAAATTACGAGATCGAAACGGAGTGGAAAGGACGCACGAGGGCGTGCCACCACAGGCCGGCGCGGCCTGGCCTGGGCCCGCGCCGACCTATGGTGGCACCGCCTCGTTGCCCCTTTCCGACTCTAGTTCGATCTGGTACTTTCCGTTTGTTCTGAATTTTTTTATTATAAAATCCCCCGGACCCCTGGAGGTCCGTATATCGTTTTCTCGACGTGTTTTGTTTCGAGCTGTTTCTGCCAGGATCTGTTTTCGGTCTAGAAGCACCATGGCCTCCAATGACAAGGGCAAGGGGCTTCCGATGAAGATAATCAAGATCGTGAGTGGAGAGAAGAGGACAAGAGCGTCAAGGAAGAAGCAAAGGAGGATGAAGAGGAAGTCGAAGAAGTTCCGCAAGAGCGCCCGCGCACCACCATTGCAAGCATCGGAGTGGTGTCAGACTCGTTCAACACCAAGAAGAGCGCACGGATTAGGACCGGAGAAGGACTTCCCCGTCATTACCTAGCTCCAAGGACATCTTCTTCAGGCATTCACCATCCCTTCCGCAATCTAATCTACAATAATCAAATTGAAAGGACTCCCAAGGCAGCATTGCCTAGCAATTGGGATATAGATCGTTCTAACAATGCAGGAAGGACGAAGCCTGAAGCTGAAGGTTGGGGAAATAACTCCAAGAACTGGGACTCGCCGTCGGACATACTTCTCAATCGCGTCGAGCACAATTCGGAGATGATCCGCAACCTCATGTACAAGATTGACGAGCTTCAGGAGCTTGTGGAGAAGCTTGTGGGGAATTCATCACCACCATCGCCAAAGGAGTAATCCATCATCGGTATTGGCATCCCCTTGGTTTGTTCCAAGCTTGGGGGAGTGCCGCGGTATCACATTATCATTACCTTTTTACTTTTTACTATCGAGTAGTGTCATATCATGAGTAGGGAAGTTATCGTATGAGATGGGTTGCAGTGTGGAAGTATCTCTCCTTTAGTTTGTCTATGTATCCCTTGGTGTGAGTTATCGTTATGGAATATTAATGAGAAGTCTTATCATTTACATATTGCACACCTTATTTTAGTTTGCAATTTTCACTATATGATTGATCTTGATTTTAGTATTGGTACCACTTTGGGAGCTTTAAGTAAATCTATTTGGTTTTGGCAAACTTAGCAATGGTCAATAGCAACAATACTTTGAGTTTAAGAAGAGTAGAGGAAATACATGTAGAAGATATTATTATCTTTCTTATCAGTTCTTAGCTTAGTATTCTAAAGTTAAAACTGTTTGTGCTTACAAGTAAGATGCATGATTGTTTCTATCACATATATATTTGTTTGTTTCCCTCGACTCTTATGCTTGCTAATTAACCTTGCTAGCCAAAGACCTGTACTGAGAGGGAATACTTCTCGTGCATCCAAACCTGAACCCAAACCTATGCCATTTGTGTCCACCATATCTACCTACCGCATGGTATTTTCTCGCCATTCCAAGTAAATACTTCATGTGCTACCTTTAAACAATTCAAAACTTATTACTTCTTATTTGTGTCAATGTTTTATAGCTCATGAGGAAGTATGTGGTGTTTTATCTTTCAGTCTTGTTAGGCAGCCTCCATTAATGGACTAGTGGCTTCATCCACTTATCCTATAATTTTGCAATAAGAGCCGGCAACGGGGTTCCCAGCCCCAATTAATCAACTTTCATTAATAATTCTCTTCACATGTTTTGCCCTGATTCATCAGTAAGCAACTTAATTTTGCAATAGACACTCCTCCATGGTATGAGATTGTTGGAAGGCACCCGAGGATTCGGTTAGCCATGGCTTGTGTAAGCAAAGGTTGGGGGGAGTGTCATCCTTCAATAAACTAAAATACATGTGTAAACAAAAGAGAAGGGGGATGATCTACCTTGCTGGTAGAGATAACGTCCTTCATGGGAGCCGCTCTTTGGAGGTCTGTTTGGCAAGGGGGTTAGAGTACCCGCTACCAGTCGTTGACAACAACAAACACCTCTCAAAACTTTACTTTTATTCTCTTTATATGATTTCAAAACTGGAAAAGCTCTAGCACATAATTTAATCCCTGTTTCCCTCTGCGAAGGGCCTGTCTTTTACTTTATGTTGAGTCAGTAAACCTATTTCCCTCCATCTCAAGCAAGCATTTGAGTTGTTGTGATCAAACTACTATATTGTAATTTGCTTCATCATGCCTTTACTCTTTCTTGTTTAGTACAAGTTTTACCCTGAATGAATATAGCTTTGAAAGTCATCAATGATTAATATGATTGAGTATGCAAGTTTACCATAAGCTTTAATATGAGAGCGCTGCTCAATAGATAAGTATAATCTGTTAAATGTTCTCTGACCAAGAACAAAGTTTGCCATCACCAATTATGATTTCTTATGCACCTTTATTTGTGATTACCTTATACTTGTTTCAAGTTGAGTTATATGAGGAAGTTGTTTACTATAATGTCTTGTGTGAATAAATATGATGCTTCTTGTCCGTATTTTATTTATCGACTCTTCACTCCATAAACATGTGGACCTGTTTACCGAGTTCACTTTCGCTTGGGGACAAGCGAAGTCTAAGCTTGGGGGGAGTTGATACGTCCAATTTGCATCACTATTTTATATCATAATTTGCTGTTATTCATTGATATATTTCATATTGGGACACAATACTTATGTTATTTCATCTATTTTGCATGTTTCATGATTATTTGGAGATCGAGCACCGGAGCCGGGATTCCGCTGGAAAAAGCACCGTCAGATGCAATATTTCGGAAGATCAGCCGTGGAAGGGAGTTTTACCAAAAATCCTATTTTTCTAGATGACGAAGGAAGCCGAAGGGGAGTCAGTGGACCCAAGGTGGGCCCACACCATAGGGCGGCGCGGCCCATGGCTCCGGCCGCGCCACCATGTGGTGTGGGGCCCCTCGGCCTCTTTTGCCTCCTTTTCTTCGCGAAACCCTTCGTCCCGAAGACCTAAGCCACAGAGGAATCCTCACGAAGGGTTACAGCCCGCCTCGCGGGGCGGAGAACACCGAGAGAGAAAAGAGCTCTCCCGGCGGGCGTGAATCCGCCGGGAAATTCCCTCCCGGAGGGGGAAATCGACGCCATCGTCACCGCCATCGAGCAGGACATCATCTCCATCACCATCATCATCATCTCCACCATCATCACCGCCATCTCCACCGCTGGACACCGTCACCGCTGTAGCAATTTGGGTTTGATCTTGATTGTTTGATAGGGGAAACTCTCCCGATACTGATTTCTACTTGTTATTGATGCTATTGAGTGAAACCGTTGAACCAAGGTTTATGTTCAGATTGTTATTCATCATCATATCACCTCTGATCATGTTCCATATGATGTCTCGTGAGTAGTTCGTTTAGTTCTTGAGGACATGGGTGAAGTCTAAATGTTAGTAGTGAATTATGGTTGAGTAATATTCAATGTTATGATATTTAAGTTGTGGTGTTATTCTTCTAGTGGTGTCGTGTGAACGTCGACTACACGACACTTCACCATTTATGGGCCTAGGGGAATGCATCTTGTACTCGTTTGCCAATTGCGGGGTTGCCGGAGTGACGTAAACCTGAACCCCGTTGGTATATCGATGCAGGAGGGATCGCAGGATCTCGCAGTTTAAGGCCGTGGTTAGATTTATCTTAATTACTTTCTTGTAGTTGCGGATGCTTGCAAGGGGTATAATCACAAGTATGTATTAGTCCTAGGAAGGGCGGTACATTAGCATAGGTTCACCCACACAACACTTATCAAAACAATGAAGATTAATCAACTCGTATGAAGCGAAAGCACTAGACTAAAATCCCGTGTGTCCTCGAGAACGTTTGGTCATTATAAGTAAACAAACCGGCTTGTCCTTTGTGCTAAAAAGGATTGGGCCACTCGCTGCAATTATTTCTCTCGCATTTTACTTACTCGTACTTTATTCATCTCGTTACATCAAAACCCCCGAATACTTGTCTCGTGAGCATTTACGAGTGAATCCTTCATCGAAACTGCTTGTCAACACCTTCTGCTCCTCGTTGGGATCGACATTCTTACTTATCGAAGATACTACGATACACCCCCTATACTTGTGGGTCATCACCCGATTGTGGCACCGTCAAGATCTTATAAGCGATTTTGAAAGCGGCAAGTGATCGACTACATCCACCACGAGATTTATCTCGTTAACGCTTAGCGATCTTAGAGGGTATGTCGATCTTCACCTCGTTGCTACCATCTACTAGATTAGATCTTGGTTTATTATCCGTTCTTACGGTAGGAATTTTTTTGTTTTCTATGCTACGAATCCCTACAGTGGTATCAGAGCCGTGTCTATGCATAGATTGGTTGCACGAGTAGAACACAATGGTTTTATGGGCGTTGATGCTTTTTCTCTTGTTTATCGTGTACTTTGCATCTTGCGGGATGCTGGGATGAAACGGTCCGGGCTAACCTTATATGACCGCGTTCATGATACTTGCTCCATGCTTGACATGAAACTTGTATTGCATAAGTAGCTTTGCGGGTGTCAGTTTCTCTCACCATTGTTAATATCCAATTTGCAATTCTCAATTGACAACACTTGTATCAGCGTTGTGGTTCATGTTCGTAGGTAGATCGGATCTTACTCGAAAACCCTAAACCACGTAAAATATGCAAACCAAATTAGAGGCGTCTAACTTGTTTTTGCTGGGTTTGGTGATGTGATATGGCCATGCTAAGATTATGAATATATTTGATGTATGAGTTGAACCTTATTGTACTGCGGCAACCGGCAGTAGCCTTATGGTTGTATTTATTATTTCATGTAGTAGTTTTATTTCAAAGTAGTTGTAATAGTTGCTACACGTGGTGGAAAACCATGAAGACAATGCCATGGACCTTGACGCCCCTCCGACAATGATGGAGATCATGCCTTGATGATGGAGATCATGCCCATTGATGATGGAGATCATGCCCGTGCTTTGGAGATGAAGATCAAAGGCGCGAGATAAAAGGGCCATATCATATCACATTATGAATTGCATGTGATGTTAATCCTTTTTATGCATATTGTATTGCTTAGATCTCTATGGTAGCATTATAAGATGATCCCTCTCACTAAAAATCAAGATAATAAAGTGTTCGTCCTTAGTTAGAACCGTTGCTAAGACTCATTGTTTCGAAGCATCACATGATGATCGGGTGTGATAGACTCAACGTGTGCATACAACAGGTGCAAGCCAGATTTGCACATGTGGAAACTAAGGTTTAACTTGACGATCCTAGCATGTACATACATGGCCTCGGAACACGGCAAACCGAATGGTTAAGCATGGATCATATATATTATATGATGAATATGTCGATATTCGCCATTTAAGCTACATCATCTCTCATGATGATCGGACTTGGTGTCGTGGATTTGGTTCGTGTAATCACTAAGGCAATGTGAGGGATGTTGTTTTGAGTGGGAGTTCACTATTTGAATTAAATTTTGTAGTATATAATTGGCATATGTTTTCTACTTTGCGCTAGGCTTGTAATTGAGATAGAAATACTGTTAACTCTGACAAGTAACTTTACAGACTGGTACCGTATCGTTAAAGAATCAAGAAATGATTAAGTCATATTGCAAAATTTTGGTAATCCTCAAATTGGTGATTCAAAAAGCAATGGTTTCAATTAGTATCTGAAATTATCTTGTCTCCGTGAAACTTGATGTTCAAATCCATTTGAAAAGTAAGGAGCTGAAAAGTTTGTTTTCAGAAATAAGCAAGGTGTGAGATATATGTGATATCTAAGACCTTATTACAAGATAATAGAATATAATTTAGTGAGACTACATAAACTCACAAGTTTTATGGGAATGTACGAAGGTTGGAGACGCTAGGCGACCCGATCCTCCAACTAGTTGGGCACTAATATTATTCGCATATACATGTAAGCCACAGTAGATTCATCATGAAATTGTCATGATTTGATGGATGAAATTATGAGTGAATTAAATTGTTCATCACATTAAAAAGTTACTAGTAGTGAAATCAAAAACACTTGTCATGTGATGATCAACTTCAAAGTGCGAACCTCAAGGTTATTGGTATTTGACCAACAAGCCTAGAAGTTATTGATGTTGAAGTCTTTTCTGAAATATGAGGAAAGTCGAAAGAGAAGGTACAAAAAGATTTTGGCAGAAAGAAAAAAAAAAGACTAGAAAGGTGTATATAGATGATATACATGTTATGAATGTATTGTTTTATTGGTCACAATGGAATTCTTGGGTATTTGTACCATATTGGCTTGTATGAGATGTCATACAACACAACACAATACAAGAATACAATGGCCTAAGTGACTGACAAGGAATGTGGTAACAATGCACGTCTGGAACAAAATAAAGTGTCATTGTGTTCGTCGTTGGTATTCTACCTAGTTTTTCAGATTTATCATAAAGAACTTAATAATTTGTATTTTGCTCTGGTCAAATGAAAACAATGAGTAGTTCAAATTATGACTGTACTCCATGTACGATGGATAAGTTATTATAAATCTTAATGCTAAAACACACATGCATAACACTGCCGCTAAAATGCCATGAGGCAAATGATTTGAATTCCACTTATTTGTGGAACCTCTATTTAGGTCATGTTAGAAAGGAACACATGAAGAAACTCCATGCAAATGGATTTTTGGAGTCATTTGATTTTTGAATCATTTGGCACTTGAAAATCTTTTCTAAAGAAAATGACAGAAATACCATACATAGGCCAAGCGTTGAACGGGCAACTAACTTAGTGGAAACATACATGATGATGTATGTGGTTCATTGGGCATAGTTGTGTGCGGAAGATTCTTCTACTTCATGAAAATTTCCAACAACGAATTGAGTGTGTATATATATATATATATATATATATATGTATATATATATATATATATATATATATATATATATGGATATATTATTCCGATGAGGAAGAAGTCTGAAACATTTGAATAGATTCAAATAAGTTTCAGCATGAAGTGGAAATCATCGTAATAGAAAAGTCAAATATCTATGATTGGATTATGGTGGAAATATTTGAATTACGAGTTTTAGCGAACATCTAAGAGAGTTACGAAATTGTCCCACAACTCACGTTTCTTGGAACACCATAGTTATGATGGAGTCTTCGAAAGACGTAACCAAACCTTATTGGAATAATTATGAGATAAAATAAAATAATGCTATTATATTTTGTGGATTATGCTTTATAGAGACTACTGCTTTTACACTAAGTAGAGCGTCATCATAATCCGTTGAAATGACACCATATGAGTTATGGCGTGGGTATAAATCCTAATAGTCCTTTCTTAAATTTTGGTGTGCATAGAATAAGTAAATGATTTTACAACCAAAATCGGATGAATGTCTTTGTTGGTTATCCCAGAGAACAAATTGGGATTTCTTTCCACTATGAAGTCAAAGACAAAAGTGTTTGTCGATGTTTCTTTCGTATTTCCAAGAAATTGTTTCTAGCAAAGAATTTGAGTGGGAGGACAATGGAACTTGACAAGGTTGATGAACCCGAGCATGATGATCAGAGTAGTGCAACATCGGAAATGGTTCCGAAAGCGGCCATGACGATCATGGCTCCCATGTCTATAAAAGTGTTATAGTCATGGAACTCGAAGTACCTATTGAACCTTGTAGGTATGGTTTACTTTGTGATCAAAGAAATGATTTGTGGACAAAGGATTGATTTTGAACAATGAGAAACCAACTAAATACAAAGAAGCTATGATGGGCCCTGACTCCGTTAAAAAGGATATGAGCAATGAAATCCAAGATAGTATCTAAAATCAAGCTTGGACCTTGGTAAACCTTTTGAAGGAATAAAAATACTTTTTGAAAGTAAATGGATCTATAAAATTAATAGACTTGGATATAATATCCTTGAATAGGCTCGACTTGTCAAAAGATTGTTTATGACAAATTTCAAAGAGTTGACTACGATAAGATTAGATCTTCAGCAACGATGCTTATAGTCTATGTGGATTGTTCTAGCAATCGCTTCATATTTTATGAGATATGTTAGTAGGATGGAAAAATACATTCCTTAACAGAAGTGAGTATTAAAGGTGTATATAAGATACAGTTGAGAGTTTTGCTATTCCGTAGAATACTAAACAGGTATACAATCTTCACTGAATGAAGTGAGTTTCACAGAGTTGGAATCTTCACAGGATGAAATAATCAAAGATTTTTTATTTCATCAGAAACGATGAAGATGCTTGCATTTGCAGGAAATTAAGTGGGAGCACTGAGACATATTTATAATACTTTATGTAGATGACATATCATTGATTAAAAATAATGTAATCATGTACTTGATGTGATTAGAAGGTTTCATAAAAAATAGCTTCAATGAAAGAATATGGACTAAAAACATATTTGGTGTCAAGATCTATGAAGATAGATTGAAGCGCATAATAAGTTTAAGTCAAAGTACGTATAATTAATATTGAAGTAGTTCAATATGAAAACGTGAAGAAGGTGTTCTTTTCCATGTGGAGGTTTAAACAAGACTTGAGTGTATTTGACACTCAATGAGTAAAAACACATGAGTGATTTTAGATCACGAATAATATGTACACAATAAGATGTCCTATCCTCTAAGGTGTTATGAGCATATATTAGAATGATTCATATGATGATAATTGTACAACAGTAAGAATATCCATGGGTGCTTTGTCAGAGCCGAGGATATAAATATGTAGTTTTATATGGGGTAATGACAAACAAATCGATGTAAGGTGTTAAACCGATATTAGTTTGGTCACGTATAAAAAAAATCAATCTCAGTTATAGCACAATGGGCTAGAAAGAGTCTATGTTAGATTTAGATGTGTTCTAAATATTGTGATAGATTCTACAAACGAAGGCAGAGTATCTCATTGTTTTGACAATGACCGAGGATTAGGGTCAGGGTTTCCTAATCATGAACATTGGATGTTATTAATAACAAGATCATATCATTAGGTGAATGATGTGATGGAAATACACCCATAATAAGCGTAGCATATGATCAAGTCATTAAGTTCATTGTGCTTCAAGCTTTAAGATACATAGTAACCTAATCCTTCAACCATGAGATCATGTTAATCACCTACACCAAACGGATGCTCTGATGACACCAAACACTACTTCGTAAATTGGTTGTTATAAAGGTGGCATTCAGTGTTCGGAAAGTATAGGTTGAAGCACGTGGATCAATACTGGGATTTGTCCACCCAAATGATGGATAGATGTACTCTAGGCCCTCTCGGTGGAATGTCATCCAATTAGCTTGCAAGCATGTGACTGGCTTACAAGGGATGTCATATGACGGTACGAGTAAAGAGTACTTATCTGTAACGATGTTGAACTAGGTATGGAGATACCGATGATCAAACTTCGGATAAGTAAAATATCGCTAGACAAAGGGAATCGGTATCGTATGTAAATGGTTCTTTCGATCACGAATTCATCGTTGAATATGTGGGATCTATTATGGATCTCCAGGTCCCGCTATTAGTTATCGATCGGAGAAGAGTCTCGATCATGTCCGCATAATTCTCGAACCATAGGTGACACACTTAAGGTTTGATGTCGTTTTAAATAGATATGGAATATGGAATGGAGTTTGAATATTGTTCGGAGTCTCGGATGTGATCCAGGACATCACGAGGAGTTCCGGAATGGTCCGGAGAATAAGACTCATATATAGGAAGTCACTTTCCAAGTTTGGAAATGATCTGGTGCATTTATGGAAGGCTCTAGAATGTTCTAGAAGCTTCCGTAATAAATCACTTCTGAAGGTGGAGTCCCGGATGGACTCCACCAACCCTAGCCAGCCAACCAAGAGGGAAGGTGGAGTCCATGGTGGACTCCACCACCTTGGCCGGTCAAGGGACAAGGAAGGGGAGCAATCCCACTCCACGTAGGTTTCCCCATTATGGTAGTTTTTGGAGTTGGACTTCATATTGGTTTCGGGGCAACCCTATGGGGTTCCACCTATATAAAGAGAGGGAGTGAGAGGAGGGGGCAGCATACTCTTGGCCGCACCACCCAAGGGGCACCAAGGCCGGCGCCCAAGAGCCCCCATCTCCCAAACCGTAGCTACTCCCTCCTCATAAGTCTCCCGCGGTGCTTACTGTGAAGCGATGTCGGAGATCTCCACCACCACCATCACCACGCCGTCATGCTGGCGAGATTCCGAGGAGGATCTACTATATCCGCTGCCCGCTAGAATGGGGAGAAGGACGTCGTCATCAACACCGTACGTGTGACCGAGTGCGAAGGTGCTGCCCGATTGTGGCACCGTCAAGATCTTCTACACGCTTTTGAAAGCGGCAAGTGATCGACTACATCCTCCACGAGATTTATCTCGTTAACTCTTAGCGATCTTAGAGGGTATGTTCATCTTCACCTCGTTGCTACCGTCTACTAGATTAGATCTTGGCTTGTTATTCGTTTTTGCGGTAGGAATTTTTTTTGTTTTCTATGCTACGAATCCCTACAGATCTCCAGAGCCAAATGGCAGAAATGAGTGCATTTCTTAAGAGCCTAAGTGGTGGGACTTTTAGTGGGGTTACTATCCCTGGGGAGTCCTACAAACAGGTTGACCATGACTATCCTAAAAACACTTCACCCATACCTCATATAAACCATAGTGGGAATGTTCACCATTTTGATGGAACTAACTTTTTCTTTTGGAAATCTTCTATGGAGTCTCATATTCGCAGCTGCAGTGTGGAGATGTAGGAGATCATTGTTGATGGATACCGGAAGCCACAAGATCACATTAGGTTGACCTCCACTGAATTCTACAACCATCAACTCAATGCTTCTGCATGTGACAAAATTAGAAGTGGCATCAACCGCAAGTTGCTTGACCAAGTGAATGATATTGACTCAGCTAAAGAGATTTGGGATAGGATTATAGTACTCCAAGAGGGAACCAATCTTATTCAAAAGTCTCTTTACGAGTCAGCCAAGACTGAGGCTACCTTGTTTATGATAAAGGAAGGAGAGACTATTGCTGAGGCCTATGGAAGACTTGGAGCTCTTCGAGTGAAGGTCAAGGGCCTTGTATATGATAAATACAGTGATGTCTTTGAAATGAATGAAGAGTTCATAAAGTCCAAGGTCATTGCCATGATTTCTGTCAAACATAAGGATACCAACCTTGCCCTCAATTTGCGAATCCTCACCAAACAAGCAGATCTATCCGCAGACGATCTTGTCTCTTATGTGGCTACCAACGACAACATGGCCATGGAAGGAGAAAGACTCATGGTGATGAACCGTGTCAATGGTGAAACCAGTTTATTAGTATTGAATATGATTAATATTTTTTGTCACCAAAGCTGCAGGAAACACGGCAAAAATAATGTGCCATATACACATCACTAAAATTTGCGCGGTCTATTCACGTACCTAGGCGGATTGCCTTGATGCCGCCATAGGTGAGCACACGGGAAACCCGAAGAGCCACGCGAAAAACAAACGTCGACTTTATAGTTTTCCCGACGCAGTTAGCAATCGCGCCTTTTTTATGTGCTAGCGCGAATGCGGTTATTACGCAATGGGCCTCGGGTAAAGCCGTGTCTTCCTGCGTGCCGCGTTGTAGTGTGCACCTTCAAAAAAGATAGGACCACTCGTTGATCCAATGTGTAATCATATGAATAACTTGTAAAAAATAAAGAACATCCGCACCCGGGAGCCGAATTGAATTTCTGGTCATTCTATTGTATACAAGACCACAAACTCATGTTACAGGTACCAAAGAAACAAATCCAATTAAAAAATAACATGATTAATTATGTGAATATGTTCTTATATCATGGGTTAATTAAATGTGTTACATGTGGTGTGTGCTTCTCTATAGCTGCATGAAAATTTTACATTAATGAGCAGCATCCTACCTGGTAGAAATCTAATTAATTGTTCCTGATTAGTGTTAGTTGTCTTGTATAAATGAAGAAAAATGTATTTTTGATACTG
Organism: Lolium rigidum; assembly: GCF_022539505.1. NCBI lineage: Eukaryota > Viridiplantae > Streptophyta > Magnoliopsida > Poales > Poaceae > Lolium > Lolium rigidum. Next base: position 295,004,829 of record NC_061513.1, read on the forward strand.
GCCTTGTATTCAAGAACGGAGGGAGTATCCAAATCAAAGCACAAATACCTGTCCGGGTCTGTTCTTAAGATGTATATCATCCCCATTTAACCGATTTCCCAACATATTTGTAACATTTGCTGGTAAGAGAACATTCAAATTATATTTAATAGTACTCCAAATATGTTGAGCCAAGGACCAATAAAAAATAAATGGTTAATTTACTTGTCAACATCACAAAACACACATTTTCTACAACCATATACCAATTCCTTTCGGCCAGATTATCTTTGGGGTGAACCACCTTTCTGAACAGAAACCACATGAAGATCTTGATTTTTTTGTGGTACCTTTATTTTCAAAATGTATTTGCGCAACAATAATGTATGCCCTTTCGTCATATCCGCACACATAGACTTAACCGAGAAGTTACTATATGTGGTCAATTTCCAAATAAAAATATCCGGGTCCTTCATCGGTTTAACCGTGTTGAGGCGCTGGAGTAAATGTAACCATGTTTCCCACTTGTTAGGCAATGAACTCACTACCAGAAACACATACAAATTTGTGTATTAAATCGATTGATATCCTATTATGTGCATCATTTGGGTAAATATTGGTTGCCAAATTGCTAATATTAACTACAAATACTGTGGTTGCACATGTATTTCCTTGACGTGGTTTTGTTCATTTTCTTGATGGTTACCGTCAGCATATTGCACTCCATGCATCTAGGTAGCAGATTAACTTGGTGGGATAACAACCGTCAATGTAATAACATATTATTTTCCTGATGGGGTAGCATTGTCAGCTTAATTATTTAACTTGGCGCTATTTAACCTCTAGTGTAATTATTTAACTTCATGGTATTATACCTTCATTATAATTATTTAACTTGACGGTATTAAACTATCACTATAATAATTTAACTTGACTCTCCTCCTCTCCTCCTCCTCTAACCTAACCGCCGCCTCCTCCTCTCCCGCCTCCCTCCCGGGTGGCGGCGGAGGATCTACCCGCCTCGCTCCGAGCAGCCGCCCCCGGATCGCCGCACCTCAGCCGCCGCTGCTGCCGGCCTGGGCCCCGGCCCCGACCTTGGCCTTGGCCCCGGCTTCGGTCCCAGCCCGGCCACAGCCCCGGCCCCGGCCACGGCGACGGTGGTGGTGCCCCTTTCGTCGAACGACGAGGGGGAGGAGAGGGTTTCCACGGTGGCGTTCCATGGGAGGTGATGAAGCGCCGGTGGAGGAAGCCGGGCGGTACGGCTACTTGGCCGAGGCCTGATGCTCTCCGTCGGTAGCCATGGAGGATTCGATGGAGCGGTGGCGGCCTCCGCCCCGGTGACGGTTCAGCGGTGGTACGCATGATCCGCGCCGCCGTCTTCTTCCCTGGTGATCCGGCGGGAGGGACTGGCGGCGTGGGGGCTGCTGGTCTTGCTTTATTTTTGGTGGCGGTCCTCGGTGAAAGGACACGGATGTCGCCTAGAGGGGGGTGAATAGGCGATATAAAACTTTTACGAGATGGGCTTAACAAATGCGGAATAAAACTAGCGTTTACTTTGTCAAGCCCAAAGCCTATATACTATGGTTCACCTATGTGCACCAACAACTTATTCTAAGCAAGAGTTCACCTATGTGCACCAACAACTTATGCTAAGCAATACAAGCAAGTATGTGATAGCAAGATATATATAACTTCAAGCACGATGGCTATCACAAGGTAAAGTGCATAAGTAAAGAGCTCGGGTATAGAGATAACCGAGGCACGCGGGAGACGATGATTTATCCCGGAGTTCACACTCTTGCGAGTGCTAATCTCCGGTGGAGAGGTGCGGTTGCTTAGTGCTCCCGAACGCCACAAGAGGCTCACCTTGAGGTGTGGTTGCTCGATGCACACCAACGCCACAAAGGCCTCACCCCTAGATGCGGTACTCACACCACACACCGAACGCCACGAAGGCGCCTCACCTAAATCTCCGGTGACCCTCGCCACAAAGGCCTAGGTCACGGTTACACTAAGGGATTTCCTTCGAGGCGGAAACCGGGCCTTACACAAAGATTGGGGCACACATCCACAACTTAATTGGAGGCTCCCAACAAATCGCCACAAAGGCCTAGAAACCGTCTAGGGTTCCAAGAACCCAAGAGTAACAACCTTCTTGCTTTCACCACCACGAATCACCGTGGAGAACTCAAACCGATGCACCAAATGCAATGGCAAGAACACCACAAAGATGCTCAAGTACTTCTCTCTCAAATTCCAACAAAGCTACAAAACCTATTGGGGAAATAAGAGAGGAAGAACAAAGGAATTCACAAAGAACACCAAGATCAAGATCTAGAGAGTTCCACTCACAAAGAGATGGATTTGATTGGTAGAAATGTAGATCTAGATCTCCTCTCTCTTTTCCCTCAAATGGGGGCAAGAATCATGGAGGGATTGAGAGATAGTGCAAGCTTCTCTAGTTTAACAATGGAGGAGAGAGAGATTGAGAGAAGCACCAGCCCAAGGAGGAAGAAGGGGGGTATTTATACCCCCCAAGAAAATCGAGCCGTTGGGCAAAACCAGGGCTGGATATACCGGCCCAAGTTGGGGCCGGATAATCCGCCCCCCCCGGATAATCCGGCCTCAGGGACAAAACCTGGTAAAAATCCGGCCAAATGTCCGGCCCCTATCCAGAGCTGCTTTTCTTCTGGTCCTTAGCCGATTTCGAGGGGCCCGGATATTTTGGAAATATCCGTCCCGGATAATCCGGCCCGGATATTTTGGAAATATCCGGCCCGGAAAATCCGGCCTAGCAAACTGCAGAAACACCAAAACTAAAACGGGCATAACTTTAGCATCCGGACTCCGATTTTGATGATCTTGGGCTTGTTTTGAAGCTAGGAACAAGCTCTACAAGATCATGCAGGAAACCATCATAGTCCAAAAAGGGAGGATAGAAACAAATGATGAAAGGTTTGACCTCTCTAAAAAAGACATACCGGTAAAACCTCCAATCTCGAAAATGCAACAAGTTGCCCGTGCAAAAACCATTCTTGATGAACTAGAGCTTGTCATGAGAATAAGCACAAGCTCTAAATCATCACATGGATAAGATCCAAATAATAACCAAGAAAGATGATGAACCAAACTCGAAAACGCAACAAGTGATCTATGCAAAATCCGTTTTCGATGAACTAGAGCTTGTCATGAGAATAAGCACAAGCTCTAAAACATCACATGGATAAGGTCCAAATAACAACCAAGAAAGATGATGCAAGGATGCAAAGGTTTGATCTCTCTCTGAACGATACGATCGAGTTACTCACTCGAGAGCCCTCTTGATAGTACGGCAACTAAACTATAAACCGGTCTCCAACTACACTATGAGACCGGTGAGAAAGAAACTCTATCAAGAGCAAACCTTATACTTGCGCATTCCACTTGAGCTCGATGACGACGATCTTGACCTCAACAAGATGGAACGCCTTTCTTGCTTGTGCTTGCTTGATGAAGTCTTGTGGATTGCTCCCTCAGAATCCACCATGGGAGAGCTTCTTCTTCGGCACATCTTCACATAACCATGACCACCATGTGGATTGCTCCCCCATAATCCACCATGGGAGAGCTTCTTCTTCGGCGCATCTTCACATATCCATGATCACCATATGGATGGCAAGACTCAAGCAAAGGATCTCTTCGAGATGGCTCATCTTGAACTTGCACTTCATTTCTCCATGGCAAGCTTCAAGCTTATGAACTCTTCCAGTTGGCTCATCTTGAACTTGCACTTCATTCTTCATTCTTCATTCTTCATCATATTGATGTATTGAAGTAACTTGAGGGCTCACATCATCTTCATCTTCAAGACATACTTGACACTTGATATCCTTCATCAATTTCTTCTTATTGCAACCTTGAAGCCAACAAATGGTTCAAGAATTGCCTATAGACAACTCCTACAAATATAGCTCAATGCAAACATTAGTCCATAGGGATTGTCATTAATTACCAAAACCACACATGGGGGCTCCATGCACTTTCACTCGGGTTTCTCGCAAGCGAAGATGAAGATCTACCGGATGTCAGTTTGCTTTGATCTAGCTGGAGAGATGAGTTCCGGAAAGCTCCGCTGGCGGAACAGTGCATATTTTGCTTGCAGTTTGTTGGATCGGGTGGTATTCGGTCGCGCGCACCGATGTTTTTATTCCGACTGTTTGGTTCCGGAGGGAGCGCCGCGAAGCTATATTCTGTGTTGACATCTGGTGACTTTTTGGTCCATGGTGAAGTCAGAAGAAGGAATATCATGAAGGCCGGATTGGTGGACTGACTAAAGGAGGTTCGAGTCAACGTGATGTTGAGGGATCTGCTTAGCGTTCCGGGCCTGCAGCAGTGGTATGCATGTGGGGGCGGCAGCGCAGGGAAAGTTCGGAGTCTTACCTCTCAGGGTGAAAACCCAAGGTCTGGCCTTAACTGGTTATGCCTGGCAATGTTCTTGTTGGAGGCATTGTTTTGAGAGTTGAGACTATCTTCACGGAGAAATCCTAAGACCTTTGGTTGGGCGACGACGGCGCTGGTGCACCGTTTCCTTCTTGGAGGCGTTGCTTTTGGAGAGTCTGTACTTCAGGTGTTGTCACGGTGGTGGTTGTATTGCTGTTGCTAGGTCTAGAAGGGACTTTTATTTCTTAGTTTTCTTTTCTCTTTTTTGGCTGTGTGCATCCGTACTGCCATTAGAATGGGGCGTTGTTGCAGAGGCTGGGTGTAATTGGTATCTTTTGATATTAATATATTCCCTTTATCGAAAAAACAAAATAAAATGTGATGGGAATCTTGGCTCTCAGGTATTTAATTTCATTGAGGGTCATTCCTCTCAGGATAATAAAACATGGCGGTTAGCACTCAGGCAACTTCTATTTTCCCGGCCATGGATCCCCGAGCGCAGATGCCTGACGGTTTACCTTCAGGTTTTGTTAACATGAAGGGAATTCGTATTTCCTTGATGGTTTTCAACTCACAGGGATTTGAGGTTTTCTGGTAGTGACTTCTTATAAATTCAGGCGCGCGGTGTTATAGATAGATGGACATTATAGTGCTAACATTGCTCGACAAACCACACATACTCCCAGAAACAAGTTTTCTGCCCATTGCACACCTTAAAAGAGTCATGTGCGAGAAAAAAATAAGCATCTTGCACTCTCGTCTGTCCTTTGTAGAAAGGTGAATGTGTCTGTTTAACAGTTACTTTTTTATTTGCAGCTTTTTCTGCCCCTTAAAACCCAATCATCTTGGATTTGTTGCTGTAATAATGATATCTTTTGTTTCCCCCATATACATATATGTACAATTGTACAAATACTCGGCTTGCAGCTAGCTAGGGGACCCCGGCCCTCTAGCTAAATGTTGTAGCTTCTTGTTGAGACATGATGAACAGACTGCATGGCAGCTAGCTGGCTGCCGTCAGCAACAATTCGGATCTTGACTCTTCCTGATCAATCCCAACATCGATTCAATTATTGCATTCATCTCAAAGCGTTCAAAAGGGCTGTAAGAGGTGCCCTCGCTTATCAGCAGCTGCATTCTGTTCTGTTGTACATACAGCTCATGTTCTTGTTTTTTTTTTCACACATAGTGGTACATGGTATGCAGTGTTCAGTCGTCCAATCCCCAAAATGGTTAAAAGAAAGTACTACAAACATTCCTTTTCTGTGGGGCAGATATCTCTATTCATTTCCATATTTGTCAACCTGGTTTTATATTAGCACGCAAGTATTTTCTAACAACTTTTGAAGAAATTTATAATATGAAAAACAATTATATATGCAGAGGATGGGTTGTTGGCATAATTAAAAATATTATGAAATATTAATGATCATAAGAGTCAAGGGCTATATGGTTATGCAGTCAGGTAATATCATCCATTTTAAAAGAATTGTAGATATCAAATATTTTCATGCCGAAGTTGATCACTTCTTGTTTTAAATTTTGTTTTGAATAGGACGGTTTCGTTGGCCTCCTCATCGAGGGATGCATGTGGTCATGAAATCGATCACATGGATATACGTTTTTTTTTTTGAAAAATCAAGTACAACTAAAAGGATATCTAGATCCTTTAAATGGTTTTGGACGATGATTTGTTACAAGGCAATTAGTACCACCGTTCCAATGAATAATGCATACAAATTTAGTTAAAAATCAAGGTTATTAAGGTTCACCAAGTACATAGAAGAGCATATCAACATCTACAACATTAAGAAATATACAATATAAAAATATACTTTACCGTGAATTTTGTGCTTTCTTTCTTCCCTCTTGTTAGCAATTTTATGCTTTCAAGGATCTAGTTTCACCGGTTCTACTAACTTTGTGGTTCCCACTAGAAATGCGGCGGATGCCCTGCTATTCTACGCCTGGTGGCGACAGAGGCGGTGTGCCGCCGCGCCATACTTTGCTTGTTATTAACTAAAAATGCAAATTTAATAATGACCTTGTCTAAATAAACATGTGTATATGCGGTAGAGTATATGGACTACTTTGAACTTTATTATTAATCTAATACTTGAGATAAAGTACCGATGGATAAAAGTATGGTGATTGAGTTCACAGTCTAATGATGATCCTTAGAAATGATTAGAAAGCATACTTGCCCGATGCACCTCTTCCATTAAGAAAGCAACTAATGAACTAAGCGACCACATCATTATGAATAAAACAAAGCTATGAACCTTATGGTTGCTTGCATGGACTCAATTCTTATTGATCATTTCTTGAACGTTCACACCTTCGTGAAGGCGTTGTAAGCTCCGAACTTCAATACCAAGTCTGGGTTTTGAATATCTAAATATCCAAACATAAATATTCTTATTCCATTTCAATATCAATATACTAGCATATTGACATTGAAACCAATATATAATACAAAGCCTCCCAATGCAAACATTCAAATAGAGCCTAATATCTCGCCATGTATTGTTTACTTGAGGATCAAGAGAAACCTTTTACCTATCGATCTTTTAATCTCTGATGACATCTAAACACACACGCGTCCTTGCCCAGGTCCATAGGCTTAACAATTATTTATACATCAACATGTAATTTCTGTTGTGATATAAGCATACACAGTGTCCATGCCGAGTGCACACCTTTAACCATATGTTGTCCTTTTACATGCACCGACGAGAAGACCCCCAAAACAGTGTAAACCTCTTGAAGGGTTATATTGGTATTATTTAATCTCAGTCATCATACCTCTAATCCTAAACAAATATCGTTTAATCCCAGTCGTTCTTGTGTTTCACTCAGGAAAATGTTTTAGTTTTGTGGTCTACGGAAGCACAAACGTTTCTACAAAAATGTTTATGCATTAATTGATGCAGAGATTTAACCACATTTTAGAAAATAAAATACGACAAAAAGGCAATCTTAGATGTTTTTTTAAATAAATGATAATATATTAAGCAAGCAAGCCACCTCATTAAAAACCTTCATATCCCCTTACGTACCCTGGTAAGAAAAAGAGTGTGTCTAGAACTTGCTGCTTCATAAACTCAGTACAGTTACATCGTTCAAAACATTTGTCATCACAAATGGCGGTGGATCACTGTCCCAAATAAAAACTCTATTAGACTCCAAACTTAATCTAGCTTGATTGTGCGCCGTCTTGTTCGCTTCCCTTCCAATTCTACGTGCAATTTGAAAACAATCTGCTAGAACGGTTGAATATGGGCTCCAAAGCTCTCTTTCTCCCTTACATTTTTTTCGATAAAGGGCATTTTATTACTCAAGAAATCAAGCATTGCACCCAGCCTATGTATAGCTAAGATGCACACAACCGTTTAAGAATCCAAAATACAACCAAAATGAGTACAAAGAAACAAAAGGAGAAAAGCCAACTAGTCCACGGCTACACCGGCCTCTATCCTACGGCTATGCAGCCACCCATGTTGGGAAATAAACTCCTTGACCGTATTCTCTAACCGTGTAGACACCTCCATAAATAGGTATCGATCCTCAAAACGTTCAAGCGGCGAGCATGAACGAATCATAGTTGTACACCGGTAAATAACCTGCCTAATAGAACAATTTTTGTCACTAAAAACTTTATCATTTCTACATAGCCACAACGACCATACAACTACAATCACACCCACTCAAATAACCCTCTTATACCAAGAATCCACTCATTTAGCCAATTGCAAAAAATATTAGCAATAGTACGGGGTGGGTATACGGTAGAACCTATCTGAAAGATTGACCATATTGACCTAGCAACCTGATAATTGAAGAAAAGGAGTTTCTCTCTTACATGCTGTAATCAAATCCAAACTGTCACTGCTGGCGAGGATCTAATATTTTCCAATAACATCAAGCCATTCTTCAGTGCCACTGCTTCGGCAGAAGCTGAATATAAAATTATTCATCAAAGGCCAAGTCCCGCCACCAATCACTTCATCATGATCATCCTGTAACACAATAGCTGTAGCACCCGATCCATTGGGCAAGTAACATACATCGACATTCAGCTTGTAATGGCGTGTTGGAGGTTTACTCCATGATACCTCATTTGATGTTGCTCTTTTTTCAGCTAAAGAATAATTCAGAGTTATTGCTTTTATGGACAAAGCTGAACTGATTGCTGGTGGAATTCTTTCTCCCTTCACTCCTTCACGACGCTGCCACCATATATATACTAAGCTGCCACCGCAACCATCTCCTTCTGATTCAGAGGACCAAGCACTGGAGGGTGATTTAAATCTGATCGTAAGATCTCTTCCATGACTACACTTCCAGACCTGTCCATTCTGGACCCTTGCATGATAAAATCGTTCAAACCCAAAGCTGTCCAAACTTCTTTTGCACGTTACACGTGAAAATCAAATGCAGGATATCCTCTGCCCCCATCATACATATAGGACATTGAGCTGGTACTTTTTTATATGACGCACTGGTGGAAAAAGGGGCTTTGTTCGCGGTTGGCAACTGCCATTAGTCGCGGTGGCGCAACCGCGACCAAAGTACCGCGACTAAAGGCCCCCCCCTTTAGTCGCGGTTCCTTACGAACCACGACTAAAGGCCCGTCCACGTGGGCCGCAGGCGAGCGCCAGGGCGGAGGACCTTTAGTCGCGGTTCTTCTGACCAACCGCGACTAAAGGCCTCCGCGAGGTTTAGGGTTTAGCCCCCCCCCTCCCCCTAAATCTGGTTTCTTTTTAATTTGTATTATTTTATTTCTTTTGGGTTTTAATTTTGAAGGAGTTTCACATATTCTACGGTACTGTATACATACATGCATATGAATGTACAATTTCAAACAAATTTGAAATTAGAACCAAAAATAATTCAAGAGGAATATACAATATATATTCAATATCGGATGACCATATACAATATATATTCAATATCGGATGACCATATACAATTTTGAACAAGTTAGTTACAAATTCTGGTGCATATAAAGTTCTACGTCATCGTAATAGTGTTCTCCTCTAGGATCGATGACTTCCTCGCCAACCATCCAGCTAGTTCCTCTTGAAGTGGTCGGAAGCGAGCTTCCGGACTAAGCGTCTTCCGGAGGTTATTCCTCATGATGTTGTTCTCACACTTCTAGTCCCGCTCATTGCGAGTATCTCCGGATCCTCTCACAAACATAGTATCCACATAGATTGGTCCCCGGTGGCTGAATATCCCCGGTCGTCCGCACTTGCCATTTTAAAATGTAGCTCTTTTTTGAATTCACCGACCTTGGTATCTACGAACCGTCTCCAAACCCTACGAGGCAAAGAAAATTAAATAAACAAGAGAGTTATTAATTAGTTACTTCAAATTAGGAAATGATGAACGAAATAGGCCGATCGATATAGAGCGCAAATGAATGAAAATAATTACTTTTGCATCATTTTTCTCATGTCGCCCCAAAGCGCCGGATCTATATTCAGAGAGTCGTGGACAAGAACTGAGGAGGTCTGAACTTTAATTACCATAAGAATCCAGTGGAACCTGCGGACACGATACATGCATAGTCATGCATAACTCATCGATTAGCCACATACCATGCATGGAGTAAACAAAAGAGAATGTGCTCAAGACAGAAACACTCACCCAAAATGGTAAGGAAATAGAATATCACTTTTTCAGTTTCGCAGCGTCTCCGTGCATCAGCAATGGTCCGACCAAGATCATCAACGGGATCATCACGTGCCTCTTCTTCACCTTCCCCTTCACCTTCCCCTTCACCTTCAGCATCCTCCATGAAAGTATCACCGAAATGAGCAAGATAGCTTTCATCGATGAAATCATCCCCTTCTTCATCTTCTTCCATTATAACCCCTCTTTCTCCATGCTTGGTCCAACAATTATAGCTTGGCATGAAACCGTGCCGAGCAGGTGCATGTGAACATCTCTTGAGGAAGAGTAACCATTCTGATTCTTACATTTAACACATGGACGGATAACAAAACCCCACGCTTGTTCGCATTGGCCACTACGAGGAAATCTTTCAAACCCGCACTGAGCTCGCCGGAGAGTCGGTTACCGTACATCCATTTTTGATTCATCTGCATTATTATAATATAAAATATATAATTAACCATCATGCATTTGTTAAACTAACTAGCTACAAACAATATAAATTAAACAATGAACTACACACACATGCACATTTTATCAACGACACATCAAAGGTTCAAGTTGCTAACCGCGATCGAGGAGGAAAAAATAAATGAGAAAGCTCAAGTGTGGCTCCAACACTTCATATCATGTTTGTTTCATGCTCTTGGGGCATTTCATCAAACACCTTATGTGCATAAGAGGAACCAAAAGCAAACCTAACACCCACTTGTGAAGCTTGTGAAGAGAATGGCACCAAATGGCTAAGTGTTGGCTGTCGGGTGGGTATATATAGGGGAGGGGCTTTAGTCCGGTTGGCCTGTCAGCCGCGACTAAAAGCCCCCACGTCTGCCAGGTTGGCCACCGAGCGCCACTAGGCCCAGAGCCTTTGGTCGCGGTTCGCCTCCCGAACCGCGACTAAAGTCCATGTAGTCGCGGTTCCTGCGGCATCGCGACTTATGGGGCTCACCCGAAGCCTGTTTTCCAC
>NC_061513.1:295015972-295066395 GCF_022539505.1 Lolium rigidum
ATTCAAACAAAAAACAAAAAATGAAAGCACATGGACTGCTCCAAGTAAACAACATAAGATGTGACCGAATAAAAATATAGTTTCAATAGAAGAGGCCTGATAAGTTGATGAAGAAGGGGATGCCTTGGGCATCCCCAAGCAGAACGCTTGTAGTCTTCTTGAAATATGCGGGGATGAACCACGGGGCATCCCCAAGCTTAGAACTTTTCACTCTTCGTGATCCTTATATCATCCTCTCTCCTTGACCCTTCGAGAAACTTCCTTCACACCAAACTTCTCATAAACTTCATTAGAGGGGTTAGTACTAAAAAAAACTTCAACTCCACCTTGGCCCTGTAGTGACACATTGCAAGAACTCAATAAAACATTCAGCTACGGCTCTCCACGTCTAGAAAGCCTCACTTAGAGGTCTACAAGAGACAATGCAAAAAGCGGAGACGGAATGCGTCAAAAGCGGAGACAGCCCGGTAAACACGAATTTTAAAAGTGGCACTTAGTTGCTCAAAGTCGGAAAACTCAAAACTAATGAAAGTTGCGTACATATACGAGGATCATTCACGTATATTGGCAGATTTTTCTGAGTTACCCTACGAAGGAAATCATGCTCGGAGTTCGTGACGACAAGAAGTACGATGCACGCGTAGAAATCCAAAATCTAGCATCAGCCTTCTATTAGAGACTTCACACTTCAGCTTCAACATTGCGATGAAATAAAGATAGAGGCGAGGGTTGCTTTACGGTTCGTAACAGCTTCCAAAACACAACAAAGCGGTGGCAGAAATAAAGACATGGGATTATCTCCCAAGAAGTGCTTTCTTTATAGCCATTAAGATGGGCATCGGCGGTTTTTAATGATGCACTCGCGAGAAATATAGAGTTGAAGCAAAGGAGAGCATCAAGAAGCATATTAAAAACACATTTAAGTCTAACCCACACTTCCTATGCATAGGAAGTCTTGTACACTAAAATAAATTCATGAAGAACAAGAGTGACAAGCATAAGAAGATAAAACAAGAGTAACTTCAAAATTTTCGGCATATAGAGGAAGTTGCTATTTAGTAGCATGAAAATTTTTACAACCACTATTTCCTCTCTCATAATAATTTTCGGTAGCTTCATGAACAAACTCAACAATATAACTATCTCATACGACGTGCTTTTCATGAGTTCACATTACATGTAATTATTTATCAAGCTTAGAAATAATAGGATTAAAACTTTCAAACCCACTTCCATCAATTCCATATAACAAGATGATTGATCGATCTTAAAGATAACGGGACTCCGTAGATAAAGTCAATAACTCTCCGATTCCCATTTTCATTAGAAGTAAAATTAATGTTATCAAGTAACATGAGGACCATCATCAGGAGACTACATCACTATAAACGTTTGCCGAGCAAAACTCTTTCAGTCCCCATGCATTTACGAACATCGAGGGCACAAACAAAGCATTATCACTAAGATTTATCAAAGTAGCATGGATTATCATAGATAACAATGTAGCACCGATTCATACCTCACAAGTTTTACTCATAGGTGCTATTTCAAGGGAGTCCAGGGAACATTACATGATCAGCCTCTTTCGGTAAACATGGAGACAGTCAAATGAGTGTAAGAGATCAAGAGTTACTCTCATTAGAAGAGTTGGCATGGGTGGCTAATCCATTCTTCCTCCTTTTGTTCGTCGCTCTCCTTTTCTTTTTTCATCCAAACGGGCTTTCAGGATTCATCAATTTCCTGCTCTTTTTTCATCAATGAGCTTTCATGCTGTCATCAATTTCTTGCTTCAACGGTTCACCATGATCTGTGAGTGCGATTCCTGTGCATCAACGAGTCTCTCTTTGTAATCAATGATATAAGGATTATCACTTTGTAGCTTTCTATGCAAAAAAATTAAGGATTGAAGGAGACATAATCTTTAAGGTCCTTACAAACAACACAAGTTTCTATAATTTTTGGCAATGAAGGATTCTATACTAGGAGGCTCCCATAAATAAGACAATTGTTCTACCTCTACGGAACCCAAAATGAATATATCTATTCCAATTATAGTTCTTAATTAAAACTTCCTCACTAAACACGATCTGAAAATTTAAGATGTTTAGTATCACGTTTGAGACCAGCAGGTTTATATCATGACGTTTAAGCAAGATTTTAGCAATTGAAGGCTCAATTTTTTTCTGTCTAACATCACTCATAACTTTTCCCGTTCTTGATTCTCTATAATTATTATATAATTCAACCGGCTCCAAATAGGTTGTAAGTTCTCCCACTGTGTGATTTTTAATTTTACCGGTTTTTCAAATTTTTTGTGGATTTTTCGGGTATATAAAGAAAATAAAACAAGACAAAAAACAAACTAGACAAAAGTCGACCTTCGCATAATCAAACTAAGTAGACAGAAATAAACTAAGCACAAATCAGCTAGGCAAAAGTAAACTAAGCAAAATAAAATCAAATAAAATAGAGAGAGAGAGGTGGAATGTACTCCCCGGAGTGAACTGTATGAGTAGAGCTATGCCTCACGACAGCAGCGCTGAGAAGAATAGTCTTGATGACCTGAAGTGCAGGGGATACATGTGGTCTTGAGAGTAAAACAAATTATTGATTAGAGCGAGGGAAATGTGAATACTTATAAGCCTTAACAAGCTGAGTTTTCAATTAGAGCACTGGAAAAGCACTTCAATATGGGCGTGTGAGCTGTGATGATATGAGAGCCAGTAGCTACATGATATAACAATGGTAATGTCATTATTACAAGGGCAATGGCACCAAATAATTGATGTATTCCAATGACACTTATGGGAGCAGGTATATGATGATGAAAGATGGTTGGGGTTTGACTACCATCTACACTATTAGTAACTCCAATAACAAGAGTATTGGATGAACAAATTACGATTGGGCAATTGATGGGATTGAAACCAACATTGAAATGAACATCAAGATCATTAATCAACAGGCATGTTTCCATATAGTCATACATGCTCATGACAGAAACTTGTACAGCATCTTTGTCTACAGTAAATTGACGTGCGACTCTGAAAATCTCATGGAAATTAAAGGCACTCCTTTTATTAAACCTTTGGAGCAAGCATTAACACTCAATGAAAACATGTGATCCTCCTTCTCTGACCTTTTCCCTCCAGTTGTCCCAATTTAGTTGTCACTTTAGGGACTTTGGTTAGGATATAGACATGTGCATACAACTTGTAGATACAATCTAAGCGATAAGTATAGAGCTTAAATGTAGGATGTTACACTTTCAGGCCCTATTAATGACATTAAACACAACACAGAATTAAACTGTAATACTTCATAAGTAACTTTGCTAGATGAACCAGCTCTGTGTAACAATCCATCGGATCTGAAGCAAACACAACACCAATTACATAAGGATGAATCCAATCTGCCAGAGGCGACAAGGTCATTATATTTTAGAGTACATGGGAGAGAATACCAACTAGCTACATTAGAACCCGTAGTCAGCAGGGGAACTACTCTGGGGGCACTAGTGGAGGCGGTGGCGCTGGGTGGAGATGGCTTAGGGGGCACTTCCACATGAGTCCCGGCGAGGTCTTAGGAGCAGACTCTGTCCTGGGCGGGTTTCCCAACAGTGTGTGACACCCTACAGAATGCCCTTTGGGGAGTTTAAATGGATTGATGTGGTTTTTGGAGTGAAAGGGTCTTATAAGCAGGCGGCGGGAGGGCACCAAGGGGCGCCACTCACACTCAGGCCGTGACAGGCACCGCCGCGTGACCCTATGGTGTGGGGCCCCTGGGCTTCCCTGGGGTCTCCTTCGAGTATCCACAGCCACGTCTCGGTGGTGTGATGTTTGGTCTTAGATTTCCGTTGATTTCAGAGAATATTGCCGAACAGCCTTTACGGAATAAAAGCAGTGACAGGGGCGGCCCTTCGGCATCTGGTTAATAGGTTAGTTCGGAAAATGCATAAAACATTATAAAGTGTGACAAAACAATGATATTATCATAAAACAAGCATACATGTGTAAACAAAAGAGAAGAGGGATGATTTACCTTGTTGGTAGAGATAACGTCCTTCATGGGAGCCGCTCTTTGAAAGTTTGTTTGGCAAGGGGGTTAGAGTGCCCACTACCATTCATTGACAACAACAAACACCTCTCAAAACTTTACTTTTATGCTCTCTATATGATTTCAAAACTTAAAAAGCTCTAGCACATGATTTAATCCATGCTTCCCTCTATGAAGGGCCTTTCTTTTACTTTATGTTGAGTCAGTTTACCTACTTCCTTCCATCTTAGAAGCAAACACTTGTGTCAACTGTGCATTGATTCTTACATACTTGCTTATTTGCACTCATCATATTACTTTGTGTTGACTATTATCCATGAGATATGCATGTTGAAAGTTGAAAGCAACTGCTGAAACTTATATCTTCCTTTGTGTTGCTTCGATGCTTTTACTTTGAATATATTGCTTTATGAGTTAACTCTTATGCAAGACTTTTGATGCTTGTCTTGAAAGTACTATTCATGAAAAGTTTTGCTATATGTTATCTATTTGTTAGCAACTATAGATCATTGCCTTGAGTCACTGCATTCATCTCATATGCTTTACAATAGTATGATCAAGATTATGTAAGTAGCATGTCACTACAGAAATTATACTTTTTATCGTTTACCTACTCGAGGGCAAGCAGGAACTAAGCTTGGGGATGCTTGATACGTCTCCAACGTACCTATAATTTCTGATGTTCCATGCTTGTTTTATGACATTACCTACATGTTTTGCTCGCACTTTATAATGTTTTTATGAGTTTTCCGGAACTAACCTATTAACAAGATGCCGAAGTGCCACTTCCTGTTTTCTGCTGTTTTTGGTTCCAGAAAGGCTGTTCGGGCAATATTCTCGGAATTCGACGAAACAAAGACCCAGTATCTTATTTTTCCCGGAAGACCCCAGAACACCGAAGGAGAGTCGGAGGCGGGCCAGAGGGCCACCACACCATAAGGCGTCGCGGCCCCAGGCCTGGCCTTGCCAGCCTATGGTGAGGAGGCCCCAGGCACCTCCCTGCGCCGCCTCTTCGCCTATAAGACCCCTTTCGACCTAAAAACGCGAGACGAACTGACGAAAGTCCAGAAAGACTCCAGGGGCGCCGCCGCCATCGCGAAACTCCAATTCGGGGGACAGAATCTCTGTTCCGGCACGGCGCTGGGACGGGGAAGTGCCCCCGGAAGCCATCTCCATCGACACCACCGCCTCCATCATGCTCCGTGAGTAGTTCCCCCATGGACTACGGGTTCTAGCTGTAGCTAGTTGGTACTCTCTCTCCCATGTACTTCAATACAATGATCTCATGAGCTGCCTTACATGATTGAGATTCATCTGATGTAATCGGTGTTGTGTTTGTTGGGATCCGATGGATTGTTACATTATGATTAGTCTATCTATACAGTTTGTGAAGTTATTGTTGCTGCAATCTTGTTATGCTTAATGCTTGTCACTAGGGCCCGAGTGGCATGATCTTAGATTTAAGCTCTATACTTATTGCTTAGATTGTATCTACAAGTTGTTTGCACATGTCTATGTCCGGAACCCGAGGCCCCGAGTGACAACAGAGTCGGGATAACTGGAGGGGAAGGCTTAGGTATGAGGATCACATGTTTTCACCAAGTGTTAATGCTTTGCTCCGGTGCTCTATTAAAAGGAGTACCTTAATTGCCAGTTGATTCCCTTGAGGCCCGCCTGCCACCGGCTGGTTGGACAAAAGATGTTGTACAAGTTTCTCATTGCAAGCACGTATGACTATATATTGAAAACATGCCTACATGATTAATAATCTTGATGTTCTGTCTTAATGCTATTTCAAGCCTATCAATTGCCCAACTGTAATTTGTTCACCGAACACTTGTTATTGGAGAGTTACCACTAGTGTAGATAGCTAGGAACCCCGGTCCATCTCTCATCATCATACACTCGTTCTACATGTCATTGGAAGTAGTATCAACTATTTTCTGGTGCCATTGCCTCTGTGTTACTATTACTGCTGCTGTGTTACTGTTACTACTGCTCTCATATTACTACTACTTTCACATCACCCCTGTGACTAGTGCTTTTCCAGGTGCAGCTGAATTGACAACTCAGTTGTTAAGGCTTATAAGTATTCTTTACCTCCCCTTGTGTCGAATCAATAAATTTGGGTTTTACTTCCCTCGAAGACTGTTGCGATCCACTATACTTGTGGGTTATCAGTATCCAAAAAATATCATACTGACGGTCTGGAAGTTGAGAAAACAACAACCATTCTGCAGAAATGATCAAGTAGAGATGATCTTACCTAAAAGAACTGAAAAGATAAGAAGAATATGTGGTTAAAGGTGCCACGATAAGTCAATGCCCCAGATTCCGTATATTAACATAACTCTTTCTCTGCAACCTGCATAAAGATTCAATTCAGGTTTCTATAATAGATATACATGGGAAGCACAGGTTATAGTATTTGAAATGACATTACATAATGTACATCAAATGGTATATGAAATGACAGAATAGGTTGGCCACTGCACTTTTTGAGTGAATATATCCAGCCAGTGATGCCATGGTCATTATGGGCCAGGCGTCAAAACGTGATAGATTAAATCATGTATTGTGTTTTTGGAAAATATGCTACACATGAGATTGACACCATAAAAATACTAATGCCAGCTGCTTAGGTAGGAAACAAGTGCAAGAACAAATCAAAAGCAATTAGTTATTACATAACCTTCTAGCAAATTTTGATCTAGGAATAATTTAAATTTCCAAATAGGTGAAAGTTTTTAATAGTGCCAACCATGAATTATTTGATTGCACAAAATTCCATCAAGAGAAACCAGTAAAGAACACATGAAAAATTGGAAAATTGAGAGGCTTATATCAGTCAGCATAGAATGCACAGGGAAAAAAGGAGAGCCACATGCCTACTATAAAGAAGAGTACCATCTTGAGAAGAGTACAGTTTAGTGTTGGTATAGGCTTACATGTTTCTGACCTTGCTTATTTCCTCCCTTCCCATTGTTTGGCCACTTGCAGCTTCAGCCCATCTCCACCTCTGCAAAAAGAAATGCTAATGCTCAAACCTGACTCCTTGCATTGCCACAACAAATACTGATTCATATCACTGCGATGAACCAAAACTAAATTAGGAATGTTCACCTCTATAGCTTATAAAAAATCTGAATCACTGAATCCAAGTTCACTTATACCCCAAACATCAATTATGAATGCATTTCTTAGTGCATTCCCATCCGTCCTTCTGGACGTAAGTCTGCGAGAATGTACATGCAAAATAGAAATAATTTTCCAAACTTACGTATATTGTGCTTATGTTTGAAAACTAAAATATGTATCACACCTTTCTCCTGGAAAACTAAGCAAACCTCTGCTCTCATCTTTCTCGTTGTAAACTAAAATACACACCTCATATTATCTCATCATTATCTGTACAGGACCTAAAAAATGTAGCAAAAATGTTTAGTAACAATCATCATCAGGTCAAAATACATGGATGTTAATTTGCAGTTAAGAGTTCCAAGAGCTGCAATATTGAGTTGTAAAACTCCAATATCATGAAAAACTAAATGATGTATAGATGAATAAAGCAACCAATCGGAAGAAACCCTTTTCTTGACATTTCCTTTTGATGAAAGGTTTTGACCATTAATTGCAGCCATACGGACCAGTAGGGAGAGGATCATGAGAGGTGCAGTGGTCACGACCACACTCCACTGCATTGGTCCATCTCAGCGGCGCGCGCTGCACTCTGCTCAGGATGGTAGTGCCACATCATCCATCTCGAGCGGCATGTGCTCCATTGTGACCTGGACGACGACACCACTCCATTGACTCATTCCTTGACATATACATTGAATTTTTTTAAAACCAACTTGATAGTATAGGTGACTACACCTTCATCGCGACTACACTATCTAGTATCCAAATGCTTATTCTACACTATGATAGCAATGACCAGTAAATAAGATCGATGAACACACCATCACGTTGACATTTTGACCTGTGAATATGGAATAGAGTTTGATAGGGTAAAATAAGGAAAATAACAATCAATTGTCATGGAATATATACCAAATGAACAATGCCCTTGTCAATGACCCCGACCAATCCCCACAGCGAGACAAAAGAGCGCATGATTTTCCCCTCCACCACATGTTACCTGTATAAACAAAATAATTTGCTTATTAGAATCAGCTCATCTTTGTCGGATGGTAAGCATCAAAAGCAGCAATAGTGAACTTAGGCAGGAGAAACAAATGATTTCTTTTTCAATTCACTGGATCAGATTGTTACCTAGAGGTTAGAGTATTCAATGGAATAACTACCACAAGCTATAGCTATTTTCTTTTCTTTGTACAAATGCGCACAAGAGGAAAGATTGTCTGGGTTCTGTTAAGTATACAAGCTTCTATAAAGTCAGAGCCTTCCATTGATCATTTTCCTTCTTCTCTGCAAACAGTAACAAACCTACTGATAAGTTTAATCAGACAACATACATCAAGCAGCACCAAAAAAGTTAGTAAGAACTTCATGAACATAATGAACACACAGTACAATCACTTGAGAAGTTAACCAAACAAAATAGTCTCATTAATACATAAGTTTATTCTGGGCAACGACAGTGATCAAGTGAAATATGTCTAAACCAGGATACATGTTGCAGCAAATAAAATGGATTAGGAAGATCTTCAGATTATTACATAAATTTATGGGATTGATTGAGTGATCAAGTGATGTTAGACATGTAACGTAGCTGTATATGTGTTCATACCATATTGGTATTAGAGTTGTATTGTATCTTGTATACAACCCATATATATATATGAGATAGGCCACCCCTAGAGGGTTGTGCCGGTTCCCCCAAACATACTTTGTTTTACATGGTATCACGCCGAGTCGATCCCAAACCCTAAACCTAGCCGCCGCCGTCGTCTGCCTCCACGCAGCCGCCGCCTGCTGCTACCTCGCTTCCGCCACCGCCGGCGCCATGGACACGAGTGCCTCCGCAGGCCTCTCCTCCTCCTCCGCCGGGAATCTCCCGGCTAATCTGGCGGCCCTCCTCAACAGGCCGCTTGACCACGCCGCCGCTGCCTCTACGTCTCCGATCGGGACAGTCAGCGTCGGCTCCTTCCTCACGGCGCCCATCTCCACCTCGCAGCAGCTCGTCCAGCACACCGCCTCGACCGGTGCTGCCGCCGTGGCCCCATCTCGCCACGACCGGTGCCACCGCTGCGTCCACGGCTGTCGCGCCGCCGGTGCCTGCCTTCGTGCCGCCACCCTCGGCGCCCCTGCCATGGATGTGCTCGCCACGCTGCCGCCGCCCTACCACTTCGGCAATCATATCACCATCAAGCTCACGCCCGACAATTATATTTTTTGGCGTGCGCAGGTTCTTCCGCTTCTCCGGAGTCACTACTTGATGGGTTACGTCGATGGTACCCTACCC
This sequence comes from Lolium rigidum, assembly GCF_022539505.1. Taxonomy (NCBI): domain Eukaryota; kingdom Viridiplantae; phylum Streptophyta; class Magnoliopsida; order Poales; family Poaceae; genus Lolium; species Lolium rigidum. The sequence goes on from NC_061513.1 coordinate 295,025,457, forward strand.
TGCCCTCCCGCGCTCATTGACAGCGTGCACGGTCCGGTGGTGAATCCGGCTCACCGTGTGTGGACCGCGCAGGATCAAGCCAACCTCTCCTCCATCCAGGGGTCTCTCTCGCCGTCCGTCGCCGGGATGGTGGTTTTTGCCGCTACCTCGTGCGAGGCCTGGAAGACTTTGGAGGCGAGCTTCTCTGCTCAATCCCAGGCGCGCGCCAACTCTCTTCGTCGTGAACTTGGCGAGTGCGAGAAGCTGGATATGAGCGCCAAGGACTACTACAACAAAGTGCGCGGGCTCGCTGACACGCTTGCCTCCATCGGTCAGCCCCTCTCCGATTCCGAGTTCAACTCCTACATTGTGAACGGACTCGATGAGGAGTATGATGGCTTGGTCGAAGTGATGGAAGATCGCACCACGCCCATGCCCGCTCACACGCTTTATGCGAAGCTTCTCCGCACCGAGCAGCGCATCGAGGCTCGTCCTGGCCGTCGGAGTGGCGGCGCCCACTCTGACCCATCGGCGAATGTCGCGCACAAAGGCGGTGCGCGCAACCCGTCGACGCCCACCCAGGGCAAGCCCCCTGCACCCTCGCCTCCGGCCCCTGCATCGTCCCCTGGCTATGGCGGCGGGCGTAACCAGCGCACCTGTCAGCTCTGTGGCCGTGATGGTCACCTTGCGTCTAAGTGCCACCGCCGTTTTCAGCGGAGTTTCCTTGGCATTGGGAACGATGGCAAGGATACGCGCAACAATGCGCGCCAGGCCGCCATGGCCGATCGGCCCTCTCCTTCGGGCCAGCAAGGACAGACCCAGTCCTACTCCGTCGACCCTTCCTGGTACATGGACACCGGGGCTACGGATCACCTCACCGATGAGCTGAACAAGCTTCACACTCGCGACACCTACCATGGCTCGACAAGGTCCACACAGACAAATGGAGCAGGTATGCATATCTCTCATATTGGTCAAGCATCCCTTCTCACTCGTCATCCATCTAGACACCTTCATCTCAACAATGTTCTTCATGTTCCCTCTGTCACACGCAATTTACTCTCCGTTCCCAAGCTCACCTATGATAATAATGTTTTCTGTGAGTTTCACCCGTTTGATCTTTTTGTTAAGGACCGAGCTACGAGGGACGTTCTTCTTAGTGGGCAGCTGTGTCATGGACTATACCGTGTGGATCCTCCAGGAGCTCCCCAGGTGTTCAGTGGAGTCAGAGTTTCTTCGTCGCAGTGGCATGCTCGCCTTGGGCATCCTGCCACTCCTATCGTTCGCCATGTCTTGAGTCGTCATGAGTTACCTAGCTTGTCTAGCAATAAAGATTTAGCAGTGTGTGATGCCTGTCAGCAAGGCAAAAGTCATCAACTTCCTTTTCCGAGTCTACTCGAGAAGTTAAGAGTCCTCTAGAACTTGTGTTTTCAGATGTATGGGGTCCTGCTCAAACCTCCGTTAGTGGTCACGGATATTATGTCAGTTTCATTGATGCTTATAGTCGCTTTACTTGGCTTTATCTTATTAAGCGCAAATCTGATGTGTTTAGTATTTTCACTCAATTTCAGACGCATGTTGAACGTCTTCTCAAGCACAAAATAATTCATGTTCAGTCGGATTGGGGGCGAGTATCGCAACCTCAACTCTTTCTTTCAGAAGCTTGGGATTTCTCATCGTTTATCATGCCCTCATACTCATCAGCAGAATGGTTCCGTTGAGCGTAAGCATAGGCATATAGTTGAAACTGGTCTTACCCTTCTGGCCCATGCATCTGTCCCCTTTAGATTCTGGAGTGATGCTTTTTCTACCGCTTGCTTTCTCATCAATCGTACTCCTACTCGTGTGTTAGACATGAAAACTCCACTTGAGCTCCTTCTTAACGAACTGCCGGATTACACCTTCTTTAAGGTCTTTGGTTGTGCGTGTTGGCCCCACTTGCGCCCATACAATAAACGTAAGTTGGAGTATCGCTCTAAAAAATGTGTTTTTCTTGGCTATAGTGCTCTTCACAAAGGGTACAAATGTCTTCATGTTCCCACGAATCGTGTCTACATATCTCGGGATGTTATTTTCGATGAGAATTCTTTTCCTTTTTCAAGCCTCCCAGTGTCCACTATAACACCGCTCGCATTCATCTTCCGTCACTCGCTGACCAATTTGAGGATGTTGCATATTCTCCTTTGTTGTTGCCTAACCATGGTGCAGGTGTTGGTCGTGGAGCTCGCTTGGAACTCCTTGAGGATTCGCCAGTTGATGCTGCTGCCATCCCACACACTGAGGTGCATGGCCTCGATGCCCCTGCACGCCGTGCTTCCCCTGATGGCGATCGCCCGTGCTCCCCCTCGCCCGACGTCGGTCACGTGCCCGTGCATGGCCTCGACGCTCGTGCCCGCCATGCACACGACGATCGCCCGCCCGTCTCGTCCCCGGCTCCTGGGCGCCCGCGCTCGCCAGTGTCCCCGCCTCGCGCCGATCATCGCGCATGGCCTTGATACTGCTGCTCGTGCCGAGGCTGACCGCGCGGCCACGCAGTCTCCGCCGTCGTCTGCCCCTGCGTCGCCTCGCGCATCACCAGCCTCGCCGCCTTCGCACAGCCCGTCGCTGCCCCCGGCCTCTCCGTCACCGTCGCTTAGTCCTTCGCCGTCGCCCAGCCCTGCTCCGGCTCCTCCATCGACATCCACTGCACCTGTGGCTCCGTCAGTTTCGCGGCCTCATACGCGCAGTCGCAGTGGTATCTTTCGACCCTTGGAGCGCACTGATGGGACTGTCGCCTGGTATGCTGCCTGTATGTCTGCTGCACTTGCTGATCCATCTGCTGAGCCACGTACATATCAAGCTGCCATGAGCATCCCGCATTGGCGACAGGCTATGGAACAGGAATATCAGGCCCTGTTGCGTAACGACACCTGGACCCTTGTTCCTCCGCCACCTCGTGTTAATATCATTGATTCCAAATGGGTGTTCAAAGTGAAGAAGCATTCAGATGGATCCATTGAGCGCTACAAAGCACGACTTGTGGCTAGAGGATTTCGCCGACGGTTTGGTCTTGACTATGAAGACACCTTCAGCCCTGTGGTCAAACCTACTACTATTCGCCTTCTTCGTCGCTTGCGGTTACTCGAGGTTGGTCTCTTCGTCGGCTTGATGTCCGAATGCCTTTCTTCATGGTTTGCTCGAGGAAGAGGTTTATATGCGCCAGCCTCCTGGTTTTGTTGATCCCGATCGACCCTCTCACATATGTCGCCTCACCAAAGCTCTCTATGGTCTGAAGCAAGCGCCTCGTGCTTGGCATGCTCGTCTTGGTTCAGCCCTTCGTGCTCATGGTTTTGTGCCCTCTACAGCTGATTCATCTCTGTTTCTTCTCCGGACGACCAAGGTTACTATGTATTTTTTGGTCTATGTTGATGATATTATCTTAATCAGCTCCTCTACCTTGGCTGCGGATGCTCTCATTGCTTCGCTTGGGAAAGATTTCGCTGTCAAGGACCTGGGTACTCTTCATTACTTTCTTGGCTTAGAAGTGGCGACGCATGGTTCTGGCTTGCTCATGACTCAGAAGAAGTACTCCCTGGATATTTTGCGCCGAGCTGGTATGCTTAAGTGTAAACCCACGGCTACACCTATGTCCTCTACTGAGAAGATTACAGCGGTTGATGGTACCTTGCTGACTTCGATGAGGCTACCGAGTACGGGAGTATTGTTGGTGGTCTTCGGTATTTGACCATTACTCGACCGGATATTTCTTATGCTGTCAACGGGGTTTGTCGGTATCTCCATACACCACGCGACACTCATTGGGCTGCGGTTAAGCGCATTCTTCGCTATGTGCAGTCTACCTTGTCGTTTGGTCTTCATATCCGGCCGACTCCTTCTGGGGTCCTTTCTGCCTACTCTGATGCGGACTGGGCTGGTAGTCCGGATGACAGGCGATCCACGGGGGGCTATGCTGTATTCTTTGGCTCTAATCTGATCGCCTGGAGTGCTCGGAAACAAGCCACCGTATCTCGTAGTAGTACTGAGGCTGAATACAAGGCTGTTGCCAATGCCACTGCTGAGCTCATTTGGGTACAGTCTTTGCTTCGCGAATTGCGGGTCTCTCAGTCACAGTCTCCGGTCCTGTGGTGTGATAATATTGGCGCTACATATCTTTCAGCCAATCCAGTATTTCATGCTAGGACCAAACACATTGAGGTGGATTATCATTTTGTGAGGGAACGTGTTGCACGACGACAGCTACGGATCAAGTTCATCTCCTCTAAAGATCAACTTGCAGACATCTTCACGAAGCCATTGCCTCTCCCACGGTTTGAGGCTTGCAGGCGCAATCTTACACTTTTGCATGCTTTACAAAGTGGCTAAGATTGAGGGAGGGTGTTAGACATGTAACGTAGCTGTATATGTGTTCATACCATATTGGTATTAGAGTTGTATTGTATCTTGTATACACCCCATATATATATATGAGATAGGCCACCCCTAGAGGGTTGTGCCGGTTCCCCCAAACATACTTTGTTTTACAAGTGAAATATGCCTAAACCAGCCTACATGTTGCAGCAAAGAAAAATAAATAAAGGTCTCATGTGTATGATTCAATTCTAAAGTAAAATTAACGAATAACCAAATACAAATAGTAGTAGCTACAACCTTCAGGAAGATGTAAAACACCATTACCTTCAGGAAGATTTAAAACACCATTTAAATGTGCGCCTTGGTGCACGATCCTGTGGAGCTCATGCCAATGCTTATCTATAATAACGGTGATAAAGGAGCTGCCAACATATGATACCATTCAACGGTTTTCGTATTGAAAATCCAAACATATTATATTCGGTGCAAAATAATATGATGATTAGATCCCAGGCCTAACAATATAGTGCAATCAGGAAACAGTCTATATAAAGCAGACCACTAAAGGATCAGCCAACAATTTATACATACCCCTCAGCACATTCCAAGATTATTAGCACTTTTTAAAATTTTATATTGAACAACTATAGAAATCAATCATGTCCAAACAGCAATTACATATGCAAGTAAAAAAATTAAGAAGTTAATTTAGGGGAAAACTCACTATTTGTATCCATAGAGGAAACGCTCGCCGAGGCAAGGAAAACTCAAAAGCGGAAAATCAAAAAAGGCAAGGAAAAATAATCTTTACAGAATCACATTTTGCACTCAAGCATAAATCTCCCTAGCTGAAAATAGATAATAGTGGAAAAATAAATAGAATACCTTGGTAGTGTTTATCCCTGGCCATTTTGTTTTTCCAACTGAATTAACGTTAAATTAAGTTGCATCAATAGCTTGGGATGATCTTGAAAATACATATGGACCAGATATCGGCTAGCTTAAAGGCATCACTCTGCAAGAAAAAAGTAGCACAAACTTTTTTTATTTTGAGGGAAAAAGTAGCACAAACTTTGTGGACAAGATAGAGTACTGGAACACGAGTACCCAGAATAAACTAAGAAAAGTTTTTTTAATTATATCTCGTGTTTTAATCCTTTTATAAACCAGTGATTGAGATTGTACCTAGACATTCTGGTAAATTATTTACCAAAATTCTACTACTTTAAAAGAAAGCAAATAACAATCTTGCATTCCAGTTGTTCATTCATTAGTTGAATCATTGGAGGAAACATAATTAATACAGAGCATAATAATGTTAGCGTGTATACTCGCATTCTAATCCCTCATCATGGGACTTTTCTCAAACAACCCATCATTGTTAAGAAAATCACATATATGAACCTCTTATGATCATTTCATTAAGCATTTTGTATTGTCCATTAAATACTCAAATATACTGGCAGTAACACGACTCTGAACCTTATATAGGTGCGTCTTGGAGCACGATCCCGTGAGGGGTCGAAAAATAATTAAAAATATTAGATTTTACAAAACGTAGAGGACCAAAAAAATTACAAACAAAGAAACAAACATTCAAATAAATATGTTATATTGATTCTACCAAGAGAAACAAAAGCAAGGGCCAAAATCATCAGCTACATAGGTAATGCATTGTCGCAGCATGGTCTTTAAAAGCGACTGCACAAAGAAATTATAAACCCAATTAGGCCTTACATCACTAACCAATAAAAGCGAAAAGGAATCAGTGTGGAAACTTATATGCAAATAGAAAGTTTTAAACCAGGTTGTATAACACAATGATAATAGCTAGAGAGGGTAAACATATCATTCAGCCATTAACTCAGTCGTAGCACAAAAACCTAGCATAGTAGGGGAAGCAAACATGAACAAAGACTCGAAATATAAAGCTCAAATAAATTAGAAGCAAGGACCAAGAAATAAGCAACATAAGCGGGCCAAAATCGAACAAAAGACCAATGAGAGAAAATTAAATCTGAAGAAAAAGAAAAGCAAATACCCAAGAAGTCAAAAAAATTCAAATGAAAATTATGGTCACCTGGCTCTAATGCTTGTTAGTTTTTCTTTCTCCTGCTAGCTTGAGGATCATTAGAAATCTTAACACTGCTAAAACAAAAAAAATAGATGCATTACTTTTGGATGTTAATGAACTATATTAGAAAGCAATGGTTACCAATTCTAATGTGAAATTATTAGAAAGCAGTGGTTGCCAGTTCTAATTTAGAGTAAATATTTATAAAATAGCACTCTTTCAAATAAGAAAAAGACCTAAGTTTTGACACTACTAAATATTGTTCCGGAGTAGAAGGCCAAACATGTGTTCAGATGTTGGAGTAGGTACCTATAGGTACCGATCCAAGAGCGATATAGTCGATTGACACACGCAACAAACATAATACACACCTGCAAAAACTAACAGTACAAGGTGCAAAGGAACCAGATTATGATTCAAACCACTATACCTCATACATGTGCTAGCGGTACAATTATCGTGTTTATTTCCTTACCACTGATATAGCCTATGATTTCACAAACATGGCAATCAACATTAACAAAAAGGCTAAAACTAAAGGTGGAGAGTTAAATAAATTTTTTATGAATCATACAAACTGGAGGCATATTTTTTACAGAAGATCCAGGAACTTGGTAAGAACAAAATGGAGGCACACAAATTGAATCCACACATGGAGTTGAACTAATTAAGAAGAGCAGAAGCTAACCTGAAGTGGGATGTTCCAGCTGCTCATGAGTACGCCAACTTATGTTTAGCCGCCTAAACCATATATTTAAACGAAAATAATACAAATACTTTATATCAATAAAGAATTCAGGTCATCTGAAGAAGTGCAACATGCCTAAACTATGCTTTCAATTATACAATAAATATTATAAAAGAAAAAACAAATATCATGCATATTTAGTAGTACTACTATTATATGTGCCATATAAAGCTATGAACTAATCTAGCTATTAATATGCAGCAATCATATGAGTAGCTGAATTACACTTTCTGAAAAAGTCGACAAATAATGCTACAATACATTTAGCAATCATGTAGACAAATAATCCTTGGAGATGTAAGTAAAATGATTGTTTGAATGGTAACGTGCAATTCACAGCAAGAACAAAATTGAAAAATCTTAGAAGCACCTTGGAGATGTAAGTAAACTGATTGTTTGAATGGTAACCCTTGACCTAGTGACAAGGTATCGACTTATCAATGCCTACGGATTGTAGACTAGGGTTTTCGTAGGAAGTAGAGGGCAAGTAGATCTCGAGGGTTCAGCCGGAAAGTACTCGACTGCTAGAAAACTAGGATTATGTTGACAATGAAATCGATCCTCTCTTCGTCCCTCGACTCCCCCTTATATAGGAGGCGGAGCCGAGGTTTTCGTATTACACAAGTTTACAGATTCCGGGAGACTCTTTGAGTTCGACCCGTAAAGTTATAAATCTCCTTATTCCTAATACAATTCTATCTTTCCATATCATTAACTAATTGGGCTTCCGAGCTTCATATTCATAACCTCATGGGCCTTCAGTAAACCCCCGGTACCTTCTTCGGCAGGCCCACTGGGGATACCTATGTCAGTAGCCCCTGAGATTTTGCTTTAATCGAAGAATAAAGGAAAATTGCCATCCTTACAATTACCACATGATTTCTTCGAATCACTAAACATCTTTCATAAAATAATCATATATTGTGCAGGGATTATGGTAGTTGGGGCTGGTTCAACTGACAGATCAGGTACCAGTTAACTGCTCTCGTGGTAATCACGCAAAAACCTACTTCAAGATCAAGTCCCTGGACATGATCTCGGTATACTGGCGTAGTTCGACATGTGCCGCTTAAGGTCTTACCATATGCTGAACTCCAGTCATATTTTATCGGGTACCTAAGGCGTCCGTTAGGATTTTTCTTCGCATATGTTGACACGGAAAAAGTAGCAGAGCGCATTCATGTGCGATACCACGTCACACAGGACGGATCCTGGGGTCTTACCTTCGTAAAGTTTTACGGCATTCAGAGATTTAATCGCGACTGAGGCGCTCTGAGAATATATTGTCGAGTGCCTTTTTCGGCTGCTGGAATGGCTCATTTTTTCGAGTCATATGATGACTTATTATGTTGTCCTCCCGATGGGAGTATATAAAGAGTTATTGTTATAACTCGAAATATACTTATCTTGACTCCTTCGATTTCATCGGGTACGCAACAAGCGTTCCCGATGGGAGTAGCCCCCGAGGCTACAGCCAAGTGCTTGTGCTTGGTTGTAGGCTCTCCTTTTTTATCATCTTGTCGCTATATTGTCGACTTTTATATCCCCCATCTTTATCGGGTGCGCGACCAGCGCTCCCGATGGGAGTAGCCCCCGAGGCTACAGTCGAGTATTTATACTTGGTTGTAGGCTCACCTTTGCCCTCTTTTCATTCACCTGTATACCACACTTCCCACAGCCCCCGAGCATTTGAACAAAAACTTGTATTTGGTCAAAGGCTCCGAAATTATTTTGTCTGTATCATAAGAACTCCTTTGTCGCCAATCTCTATAAATCTGTAGTCGAAATTTTCCATATGGTGACATCAATGCTGACGATGGCCACGGTCGTTGTATTGGAAAGGTGCGGGCTTTGTCCTTTCACTGACATGTGAACCCCTGACATTGCGCCACTTGACACGTTACGCAAGTGGGGGCACACGTCCTCCGCTTTTCCTGGCACGCGTGCTACGGCGCCTGCCCCGTAACTTCCCAGTAAATATACGATTTTACCCCTGATAATACGTGTAAAGCATCAGATTCATTTCCTTTCTATCCAACGGCGTGACGAATCGCGTTCCAAGTATAAATGATCTTCTTCCTCCTCCTTCTTCCCCTTCGCTGCGCCGCTCATCTTTTCCCCTCTCTGCAAAAAACTCCAGTGCCTTCCCCAAACTCAACGCGCTGCTTCTCACCTCCACTTTCCTCCGCCACTCATTTGCATGCCACCGCGCACCAAACTCCTCCGACACACCGCTCCAGGAACCAACATGGCGACGGAAGCTTTTGAGATCTCTGGATGGGAGAGATCCAAGATCTCCAACCAAGACATGAACCTGCTGAAGAAGCTTGGGCTGACGCAGAAGGACGAGGGGCTGCTCTTTCCCGGGGAGGAGAGCTTCCCTACATCTCGCATTGGATATCGGGTAACATTCGTTGACCACCTCATCCGTGGCCTGTCCACCCCCATCCACGAGTTCCTCCGTGGATTACTCTTTGTCTACGGGCTACAGCTACACCAGCTGACTCCCAACTCCATCCTCCACATCTCCATCTTCATAACCTTTTGTGAGTGCTTTCTCGGGACCCATCCAAATTGGGCCCTGTGGAAACGCATTATTTACATTCGCCGCAACAACTCCCACAACACCAACTACAATGTAGGTGGTGTTGTTATCTGTATCCGTCCCGATGTCGATTACTTCGACGTCAAATTCCCAGACTCCGTCCAAGGGTGGCGCAGGAGATGGCTATACATCCGCGAGGAGTACCTCGACTTGTAGGATTACAACATCGCGCCCTTTGATGGTGGCGCAAAAATACTTCGGCGCCAATCCTGGGACGCGGAGGCTACCGAAGAAGAGATAATGGCGACAGATGCGCTGATGAAGCGCATCCATGAGCTTCAGAACACCCGCGGTAAGGGTGTTCAAATTACTGCATACTTCCTTAGGATCAGGGTGCAGCCTCTGCAGGCTCGCAAAAACCCCCTGTGGATGTATGCTGGCAAGAAAGATGTCGACCGCATATCCAAAGATCTTCCCGTGAAGGATTTGGAGAAGCTTGTCCGACGTTTTTCATCTCTGAACAAGGACACAGTTCCAACTTCTTGCCACGTGGAGCCATACAGCGGCACCAACGCCCTCCCCAAAGTAAGTACCTTGTCTCTCGAGTTTATATTTATTCGACTGCACATGGTCGCCTGGCCGTCCCGCACATATTGTCTAGATTCATCGGCCTCCACCTCCTAAAATATCTTCTTGAGAGAATGGATCAGGCAACTCCTGAAACTTGGACAGGAGATCCATGCACCATCCGCTTTCCCCTGCGAATTCTTTCAGAATCGCAGTCTCTATGGAGAGGGCATCAGCCCTCAGGGTCATGTTCTATGCGAGGGAGGCTTCGGGCATGGACGACGTGCTTTGGCTCCTTGAAGATGGACGTCTCCCAGGATGTCACCGTCCACCTCCGCGGCCGTCGGTCTGGACGCTGGGCCCGCGACCCTCGTAGCGAGCTTGGGTCTGGGGCTCTGGGCTCATCTGCGATGGATTTTCTTTTGAGAGAATCGGCGCTGGATGTTGAGCGCGGCGTTCCAGTGAGGCCTGGATTTTTCCAGAATAAACTGAAGCTACTGTAGAGACGAATCCTTTCATTCTGGACCATTAGATTGACCCTTATCGACGGCTGAAATTTCTTCTCATGGTTAGGATTCAAAATTTGAAAACTGCCACACTATATAGGAGTATAGAAATGATGGGGACCTATATGTTTTCTTTAATCTTATAGGGTCCTTTGTAATAATTTGTACCTCCACCGTTTAGAATTAATGAAAAGCTTCCAGGCCCTTCAGGGCACTCCTTGTTCAAAAAAAAAGAGAGAGGAAACCGGGTCGCGAAACCGGAAGGTTCCATCAAGAGAACTGATCTCCCCCTTCTCTCTAGTAACGCGTACATGTGGGGAGGTTAATCATCAACCAGACCTAGTTCCCATGGTCGTGAAATCAGAAGGACCCATTCTAGGGATTGTTTGCTCCCTTCCGTTTATAGTGAATTTGAGCAAAATTACCGGCCAAACAGAAAAGATGAACCTCCGATAGAAGCTGAGTTTGTCCCGCCTTCACTGGATTTGCATCGGTGTGTTTTGGTTGTGCAGGTACAAGCCGTAGACTACATATTGGAGAGGAGAAGGCCGATTTAAACGGTCCTTTCTTCCTTTGATGTCAAGGAAGATTCCACCGCCAAGATATCTGAGTTCTCCTTTTATTGGATTTTTTTATCTGTTTCCTAGTGTATACGGTAATATTTTTATGGTTATATTAGTTTGAGTACGAGGATCTGCAGGCACCAAACATCAGATCAGTTCTTAGTTTTCGTTTTTTGAGAAAGTAACCACGTGTTCATCAGTTCATATCAAAGACCAAGTACAAACGGACCACACACACACGTAGTACAAACCAGAAGGACCTAGAGACACAGGTGTCCTCGGAACTTTGCACAAAAAACCCCCAAAGAAAGAAAAAATATTTCAGCCCTTGGAGGCCCTTGCACACATCAGCATCCCTGCTCGTCGTCCACCACCGCCGCTGCCGCAGCACCGTCGGAAGGAAGGAAGAAGAGCCACCAACACACCAGCATCCGCCGAAGCACCATAGCTGAATCAGCGTCGTGAGCCGATTTTGCAGCCCGCCGTCGAACGCCAGAACCGAAACCTTGGGGCACGTCGGCCGAGGAGCATCCCCGTGTTCGGCGGACTGCAGATCCGCTGTCTCCTCCCAACGAAGAAGGAGATTGAGGCGAGACCTGCCCACCACATACCGCAAACCCTACTCCAAGAGCACAACATCCCGCATGTCGCCGTCGCTACCAGAAGTGGTAGCCGCCGTCGGCCGGTTCACTCCTGTAGAAACTCCCGGGCCCTCGAGCTGTGCTGGAGGAAACACTGCCGAGATGGAGGCAGACCCGGAAGACAAAAGGCACTGGCTGGGTCGCCGCTACCGTCTCACCAACCCAGACCCACCACAAAGATCTCGCCGGCCAAAACTGACCCACAAGAAGACTCTGCCACCAGCTCGCCGGCTCCACCGCAAAGGAGAACGCCGGAGTGGGGAACGAGCTGTAGCACACAAACCCCGACGCGGCGCCGCCTCCACCACCAGTACGGCGCCCCTAGGAGACCTAGCCCTACACCTATTTACATGCCAGAAGATGGGAGCCCACGGCCTCGCTGGCTGTTGGTGGGGATGGTTTGTTCGCCTCCCTTTCGCCTTGCTACGAGAGAAAGGGAAAATGAGAGAGAGCCAGCACCAGCTCACATCAGTTCTTAGTTGAATCAATGTAGTATTTTCTGGTATTGCAAGGAGGAAAAGGGGAAGATGCAAACAAGAACATCCACTTGAAGAAGGAATGACAAAGTTGAAGCAAAATGTAAGAGGAGTACAAGACTAGAACTTCGTTTACCTCAACAATCAACCATATGTACAATCCGCCTTTACTTGCAAAACTTGTCTGGAACTTATTCAACAAGTGTCTTTGAATATTTTGTTTACAATAACATTTATAATTTCAATTATGATTGTACAATAATTCACTAAAGTTATATTTTTGTTTTCACTAAAATATTACCGACAATTTCCGCTGCAACATGCATGTTTTTCTTCTAGTTACTTATAAGCTAGTTGACAACAAGCCACAACCTACAGACCACTGCTCGCTTTTCTATCTCCGCTGATGTATGTATCGGAACATGTCCAAGGGCAATGCATCTAATTTGTCGAATTCTTGTATGGAGCGATACCGTCAATCTCAACGAAAAGAATAGGTACAAGTAGTAAAAATCTGGGGGAGACATGTATAGGATCTATCTATTAGGTGAGATTATAGGATCAACTCACATAAAACATATTTTTATCATGCGAAAAAATCTGAAAATAATATACAACATACATATGGATTGTATCTACAACTCCAAAAAAATTCAGCTCAAAATTTGATGTACACTTGAAGAAATAAAAAAGACAAATCTGACTATGAATAGTGTCATATCTGCGGAAATTCAATTTGGCTCCCGGGTGCGTATGCTCCCTCTACCAAAAAATCTTATTTTGAAATGTCGAAAAATTTGGACAAAAAATTCTACATGTACATCTCCATAATATATGAATGTTTGCCAAGTTTCACGAAAAACTAATATTTTTTGTGATCTATGTAAAAAGGAGAAAGTTTATCTTGTGGAAAGCATTATTTTTATCACTGAATTTTGTCTTTTTTACATACGTCACATGATAAGTCGATTTTTTATGAAACAACTTTGTAAGCGCGTAGCACGTAAAGATGTACGTGCGGATTTTTTGTTTCAATTTTTTTGAAATTTAAAACATGTGTAGGATGCATTTCAAAATATAGGGAGCATATGCACCCATGTTCCAAAACACCACTCCCGTCATATCTGATTGAGTTCTAGTTCACACTATTCACACCTAAATTTGTCTTTTTTGGTTCTCTAAGTATATGTCGAATTTGAAGCTGCAATTTTTTGGTCTTGCATACGTAACATATATGTTCGTTGTCATTTTTTTTCATAATATTTTGAACATGTTTTGTGCTTCAAAAAAATTGTTTTCATAGATCCTATCTAAAGGATGATCCTACCTAAGTCTTCCCCGTAAAAATCCCAGATGCTGACTGAGATGGAAACGCACATAACGGAGGATTTAGACACTAATGTGAGGAGAATGGGGGAGTAGCTGCTAAGAGCATGTTTAGCAGACACCGTAAATCGCAAACCCCAAATACGTAGATGGAGGGCACCCTAAATATGTTTTGCAGGCTGAAAATACAACTCGTAGTTCAGACACCGTAAAAAGAGCCACCCAAAACAACATATTCTCTATTCTGGCCTACAATTAACTTTTTCCCCTCCTTCTTCCTCAAGCTTCCTTCGCTAGCCGACCGCTCGATGCCGCCCACGCCCGCCGACCATGCCCGCGCCGACCACCCGCGCCCGTCGCTCGCTAGCTGCCCACCCGCACCTGCCGCCCGCGCTCGCCCGCCGGCCTCTCGCTCCGAGTAGCCACTCTATTGGCCGCCCGCTCCGAATTCCGATGAATTTTGGCACGATTCAGGTGACTCCGGTGAATTTTCGTAGACTTCGAAGCTTGTACGGGCTGAAATTTCCTTCACGGCAACGTGAGAGTCGGGATGGGGTTCACTCTCGAAAGGCCTAAAAAAACTAGGTAGTTGGAGTTTGCGCAATGCGAAACTGAATAGACTGGAAAACAATTTCTGATGGGGGCTCGATGCGGTGTCTGAACTAGCCCTTTTTCCTCTCCAAAACCATAAAAGAAATAGTTAGTATGCAAATGGGCAAATGGGGGCTGGAAGCGGTGTCTGCTAGAGATGCTCTAAGTGAAGCGAACTAAAGATAGACCCCTTTCGTTCTTAGGGCATGGCCAATGCATAATCCTAGGGGTGTTGCCTCGCAGCTTTATCTTGGTTCGGATGGTCCAAATTAGGTTCGGATAAGAAGGTAGCCTCTTCATCAGGAGGCAGCGTCTTCAGTCATAAAGTGAAAAGTGAGTGGAAATGTGAGAGAAAGAGAAAATCAAATCAGTTTTTGAGAGAAAGACATATTAATAGTACTTGCTCATGCCCTTAATTTTATAGACTCCAATATAAAACGAACTTTTTGCTGAGAAAACATTAGAAGTTGGCAAGTGACAGCGGTTAATTTACCTAGACAGTTGCCATCCACCATCTATAAAATAATCCAGACAGAATCTCTTTGACTCTTCTCAGGTAGATAGATCCAATTAAGACGTGATCATACTACGACCCCAAAATAAAGGCACTCCGGAAAAGATGGTCTAGTTGCCAAGTTGATCGAGGTGATTACCCTTTGCCGACGTAGGCAAAGTTCTAAAATATTACGTCACGCGCGCAACGCTCCAATCGAAGAAAATAATACGCGACGTCGACAAGCCAGCTAGGCAGCGAGTCGCGTGATCGGAAGGTTCCATTGGACGAGGCCTTCTTCTTCTCCCTGCTTGGTCGTGGACGGTCTCTGCTAATAGTATGCGCACGCACGTAAGCTGATCATCAACCACATACACCGTAGTGTATTTTCCTTGGAATACTTAGACGACACCCTAGCTACCATGACTTGACCTGACCACGCACTCCTGCCACATCTCCCTACGTTGTACTGCTAGCTAGTAGCTGGACTGTAGTAGTAATATGCACGCGACCACCGTTCCCTAGTCAACCAAAACCGCTGACCACGGCCCAACGGCGGCGACCAGCTCAGGGCAATCGCGACAAAGAAAACGTTGAATTCAAATCAAACGCGCGGGCGCACATGAGGCTCGCTACAGTGGTAAGTATCACGTAGTAGTATCATGCATATGATATTTGTGTATGGTAATATCTCTATAGTGGTTAGTATCATGAAGTACTATCATAATCATGCTATATTTATTGCTTTTTAGAATCTCAATGTAAATTTGTGCACAAGATTTGTTTGTTATTAACTTTTCTCGTGACATGCGCTATGATACAGTATCCACCTATGTTACTCTAATCTCATCTTTCCTACTTAATTAGTTATCACATCAGCATTTTTGTGGGACCAATGTGCATGATACTAGCTATGATACTAGCACTATGGCTAGCCTGAGGAATCAGGCGTGTGTGGCCCAGAGGTTCTTTTCTCCAAAAGAAGATTTTCTGAACAGGTGCACACCCCTATGTAGGTTGCTCATAGGTGCATCAAGATCCGCGCTAATTTATTTTTCCTCTGGAACAATTTCTCTTTTTTTGTGTCCCTCACACAGTACAACATTTGAAATTAAATCTTTGATACTTGAGACAAAATGTTTGAAAAACATTTTGGAATTTTATGAAATATAATATATATTTATTTAAAGAGTTTATCTTGAATTTTATATATTTAAAATTTGGAATTGCACAAAAAATTTGAACTATTTTATCCGTATTCTAGTTGTAATGTTTCGGTTGCCTGCAAACTTTTAGATCCATACGTTTATAGTTTAGGAGATAAAAAAAACTCACCAACAAAAAAAAGAGTGTTTAGGTGTCATTGTGCTCACCGAGAGTGGATTTTGTACACCCACGTATGGGTGTGGGTGTTTATTTTCGTCATCGTTCATTGTGCTTTGAGATTCGGATAAAAAGAGAAGAGAGAAAGAAATCTTTTCATCTACCATGGTGGGTATGAATCTCGAGAAATAAATGGACGGTAAAGGAAACACCCACACCCATACGTGGGTGTACAAAAGTATTACCGCTCACTTACAACTTTACTTTGTTTTCCTTAGCAGGTATTTCTGGAATATCAGCCAAACACTGATCATTTCGAAAAAAAGAGGGCTGCGTGCATCGATTGATGCAGAGGCCGGGGTCAGCCCCCATTTCGAAAAAAAAACACTGATCATTTAGATTACCACTGAATTGTTTTTTTCCGAACATAATTTACTAGTATTAATATAATTTTCTCAAATTTTAAGATACTACATAAAATTTGGATGAATCAATAAATTCTTTTGAAAAATCTTGGGTCGTATTATGATCGGTATTTTCGAAAACAGTTAATGGTAGTGCACATGGGTTTTTCCCTAGAGACAAAAAATATGCTGGTATGGCCAACTAGGTGTGTCTCGCTAATGTAATGTAGAAATATAAATGGGTCACCACTAGGGTATCATCTACCCTATTTCCTTTAAGGTTAATTTGGCGGGATTCCGCTTCACACTTTTCCACCAGTAATTAGTGTATATGTCCACATCCCCTCACTTTTCCACAGTAATCAATATATATGTCCATATCTCCACTAGTAATCCGTCAAAGTTCTACGCTGCTTGGCTCATCTTCGACTATCCTAGACAGTTCTAAGTCGCTCACTCGTTATCCTCAAATTTGTAGACTATTCTATAGTCCATGCCTTCATCTCCTCTCGAGAGGTTCTGTTCCTCATAGTAGACATCATCATCGTCTCCAGATTCGTTAGTGTATTCCCCTCCATGGCCCTCAAAGTCTAAGAAGGGGTGTATAGAATGAACATATAAATGTGAGCGTACTTGGGAAACTCAGTTTAAATAGTAATAGGTGTTTGATTCACTAACTATAGCCATGGACCAAAGAATTCTAGGTTAATGCAGGTTTCTGTAAAAAAAAAGCACAAAATGTTGATTTTATTCTGAAAAGACATGTCCTCAGTCTTTTTGGTTGACTAGAACTTCACCGAATTCCTTTCATGTCGCGTTCATAGTTCTTTCCAGAGCAAGGAGTGACAATGTACAATTTAATACACTCTATAGTTGTGTGTTATTGTTACCTTAGGAGATTCTTATCCTTGTTCCAACCTAGCGGATGGGGGAGGTGCATGTCTTGCAACTCAATAGTCCTCATTTGGTACAGCAGCTAGGTCTAGTCGTCCATTGATATGCGAAATGAAGATGATACAACTTACTTTCATAGAGCCATTATAGATCTCATGGTTAATGCGTAGTATATATTTTTAATCCTATAAGAACACTTTCCAAGTTGCAATGAAACCTTCACCATGCATCGACACAAAACATGGTTCAACTGTCCACCACATAGTCATATTCATAATTAGAAGAGTAATACTTTTCTTTTAAGTGCACGAATGATACGAATAGTACTCCACACATAATTTGATGAAAAAACTTCAAAGGAAATGAGCAAGTATTAAACTTGCAAGAAAACTACGAGGTAGTGCAGTTCAAAGCTTCGGTTTGACCAGGGAACTCAGATTCTGAAAAGATAACATCATTGTTCGATAAGACAATTTTTAAACATACAACTTCATGCCATTACATATGGTAATGCTATGCATTTGATTATTGTTATGTTTAAACCCTTGCTTTTTTGAATTTAAATGAATTTTTCTCCATTTTGTTATCATTGGTGGACTATAATTCATTTAGAAATAATGAGTAAATGAATTGATTAAGTGTTCATGAATTTTCAATCAAAATTATTATTCTAGATTTAATTTGGAATCTCCTTTTATTTCGAATATTTAAGAAAACACTTTGAGATGCAAATGCACAAATTTATATCTACCCCTAGTTCGGTCCTAAATGCTGGGATGTTACATCCACTTTTACAGCTAAACATTATACCTTGCTCTCCCACCAAACAAGGAGAGTTTTTTTTAGGATTTCCTTCGCCTCCACACACCGAAGACGATAGATAAACCCCATGAGTAACTCATACACAGCCCACACCCATGGCAGCTAACCATATATACCCAAAGTGGTTTTTGTTTTGGGCCTAGCCCAGCCTAGTGCAACTATCAACACTAGAGCTATCCTACTCAATTACCTCCAATGTCCCGCACCCAAGCCTCTTTTCCGGATAAACTTCAGACTCATGTGCTAATCTCGACGCTATCAGGCAACTGCTATGACTTTTTAGCTACGTAAGAACCAATCAATAACTTCGCCAACAAAGAATCATATATTTCCCCACCTCCACTGTCGGCGGAGTGATTGCATCTTTTTCTTAACTTCCACAACTATGGAACACACTGTCGGCGGAGTGATTGCATCTTTTTCTTAACTTCCACAACTATGGAACACACTGCTGACTTGTACCGCTGATCTGATTTTCCACTGAATAACAAATTCTTGCACGCAATTTCGAATAACATGGAAATTCTATCATCACCCCAACTTCAATTCTAATTAACCTTCGATAGTTCCATAATCATCTTGGAAAGGTAATCTATAAAGAACCATGCTACAACGAGGTCGACTTAGATTTAAGTTATAACGAGGTCAGTCCGACCAGGTGGTCCCTTCCTTTTTTAGAGATGCAGCCTTTCCAAAAAGAGATACCCGGGCCACCACCTGAAAGATGCACGGGTGCCTTGATGTGCCAACGCTACAGTTACCTTCCCCTAGAACATAGCAGTAACGCAGCATGAGACCCCCTTTCTAAAACAAATCTGGAGGGCATCTCGCTCTTACAAATAACTTGAGGAAGAATAGGACGATTACATCTAGGTAGGTTCGCCCCAAATTCTGGAGGATCTGCTACATCCCGACTGTTCCTCCCGAATCAAAAGGGAGATCTACAACTTGTTCCTGCTACATCCGTTACCCGATGATCTACTACATCTAATGACTTGGTTTCTCTACTATCCATAACGTGTTCTCAATGCTACCCAGTTACATGCATCGTACTTCTTCTCCATGTTATAGCATGTTCCTGCTACATTACCTGGGGATCTGCTACATCTGTTGACTTTGCTCCTCCGCCATCCATGACATGTTCTCAATGCTACCCCAGTTACATGCATTGTCCTTCTTCTCCATTTTACAGTTTGTTGTTCCTGCTACATTTACAATGTGTTGTTCCTGCTGCATCTGTTACTTGAGGATCTGCTACATCTATTGATTTTGTTCCTCCACCATCCATGTTATTCTCAATGCTACCACAGTTACATGCATCGTCCTTTTCCTAGAACCATGGTTTGATACATCCATGGCATGAGTAATGACCAAAAAAATCAATAGTATTACATATAAGAACATGGAAAATTACATGTACATGATGGGTAGATGAAACAGCTGGTATGTTACATGCAATGAACATGGGGTACTAGGACAATAATATTAGTCACATCCTTTTTTATGAAACTAATTTTGGTATAAGTAGCCATGAGTCACATCCTTCATCAGTAGTTTATATGGGGTACTGTAATTACATGTAGTTTACATCAATGTATTAGTTTCAGGATATGAAGAAACTACTGGAAGCATAAAAGACAACTGGTTACATCTGTTAATATTAATAACTGAAAAAAGACGTGACTGCAACGAATTTGATCTATCATAATCCTTAGATGAAATCTAGTAAAAAAAATAGTGGATTGACTATAATAATAGAGGAGACAAATTAGTAGTTACATGTACTTTGCCTCGGATGGACTCCGTGTAGAAAAAAGCAATTATATTACAGGCAGCATGAATACTAGCATACATCAAGTATGAATAATAACTGCATCTAGTACATCACATGGTAATGTGGATTGAGTAAAAGATATAGAAAACAAATTAGTGGTTACATCTGATCTACTTAGCAGGTGGATTCTGCACAGGAAAAGGCAACTATATTACTGGGGAGCGTAAATATTAGGTTACATGTAGTATGATTAAAAATTGCACCTACTATCTTGCATAGTAATTTTGATTAGCTAAACAAGATGAAAAGAAAGCACTTGTCACAAAATATGTTGACTCAAAAGTGGATACGTATAGAAGAAGTGACCAAACTAGGGGCAACATGCTAATTATGATACATTGCACCATTCGGGAAAAAATGTAAACTAGTGTCGGAGCATAAAAACTTGATTCCCTGTATATTCAGTTATTCACATGTAATCCACATGGGGATGCAGAGTAGCAACCAAGGTTTAACTACTAATGCTAGAACGTTTGCATTTAACCTGAACGAAAAAAGGATCATGAAGCTATGTTTATGCTTCTCTGTGGCCCTGATTGCTAAGGATGAATGTTTATATTATGAAATTATCTTCCTACATTGCATATCCTTAATGCTCCTCACACACAGAACAACTAACCTCAGAAAACAGATGTAATTGCAAATACTGTACTTTGTAGTTTCATACAGATGTAATAGTTTATTATAAATAGATATTGACAGGAACGACATATGCAAAAAAAAAACTCATTTCTTTTTACAATTTGTGTTTTGAGAGGGAAGTAACTTTTGTGTTGTATTTATGCAGATTTGTGTTGCAAGAACTACTCCTTAGGCCGTTTACATTTAAATTCGCAATTACATCTTTTACATGTCGAGTGCAAAATCTACATGCAGAAAAAACATCCTGTATCTGAATTACATCTATTTGTATATAGAAACATAACCTCAAGAATTTCGATGATGTAACTACAAAAGATATATCTGCCCCTCATTAGCCCCACCTTGTTACATCCATTTAACCCTACCCCTTCATATTCTTCCTTTGATTATATTTGAATTTGTATTTACAACTATTTTTGACAGATCAAATCCTATGCAGAAAAACAAATTTTGTCGATAGGTGTAACTTTTGTCACATACCATGTAAAATTAGCATTTTTTGCACTGCAATGGAAAAGGGAGCACTTTCTGCTATGCAATTTCAGTAGAATAGAAAATAGAAACAAGCTGTAACTTTCCCCAGATCATGTAAATAAAAACTACTCCCTCCGATCCATATAGTGTCGTGGTTTTAGTTCAAATTCGTTCAAATTTAAATTAAAGTCACGATACTTATTATGGATTGGAGGGAGTAGTAAATTCAGAGGTAGTCCCAAATATATAGATGGAGAAACATTGCAATAGTAGCTTCTTTTAAGTCGAATAAGCTACAACTAACAGCTTCCATCTAGCTTTCATCGAGAAGTTTAAATCACAAAAAATGTTGCAACAGGACAAGCTAGCTTCCGTCTAGCAGTTTGCATGGAGTTTAGCATGTGCAAAGCTATAACTGAAGAGGTAAACCTGGGTTACATCTACACAGAATATGAAAATCTCCAACACATAACATCTGACACGGGAGAAACTACCACCTAGTTCACAATCTGGTTGAATCCATACTTGAGTAACATTGTACAGACATCAGACACATATAAAAGAAGTTCCATCTAGTTGACACTTAAATCTGAGTGACATCTAATTGACATCAACTCCCATGTAATCCACAGAATAAGCCATTAGATTACATCTAACAAACGGACAGGTCCCTGAACAAGACAGCAGACCGAAAGAAAACCCCTAACAAAATGATCAAATAACCTGATGTCAATTGGTGCGTGGAGGAAGTTATAGCCTCATGAACACCGTCGCTGTCCTATAAAACCTCACCGGAAGAGCAGCCAAAAACCGCTGTAAAATCCACCCTATACTGCACGTATATGGAGTTTAGTGCCTTAAAATGGAACAAACCAGAATCAAGGTACGGTGATGGGCATCAACACGTGAGCATCAAGTATGAAGTTCCAAGGAAGGATTAATTCTACCCAGCAAGGCAACGACACCAGCTTCCGGGACATCGAGTTAAACAAAAAAATTGAGGGAACACAATGGCTAGACCTTTCTAACCTGCTGATGATCGAACCGGACCGGGCAGGTGCGGCAGTCCGGAGCCGGCGTGGCACCATGCCTCCTGCCGAATCGAGGCGGGCAACCTGCTCCTCTGCCTCTCGCCAGGTTGGTTCACGTCACGGTTAGCTGGTCGGTGCCCTCACCGTCCTCTATGGATAACGGTGGAAGCTACGCACGGGAAGGTCGATGATGACGACAATGGCGTGCGGCGGGCCGGCCAGGGCGGCGACCGAGACCACTGCGTGGTAGATCGTCCCCTCACGAATGACGCCCGAATCTCGTCCATCGCCGACGATGTTGGCGGGAGGATGTAGATGCTACCGATGACGAGCGAGCAAGGAGCGCCGCTCCCCGGTAGTAGCTCCAACCAATCTCGCCCACGACGGCGCGAATCGACGAAATCTGCCGCGGAGGAGGAGGGATTCGGTGGAGACAAGGCGATGGAGCTGGGGCGAGAAATGGGGAACGAACTCTCTCTCTCGTCGTGGATAGGTGTACCCCGGAAACTACCCACTCGGTTCGATGTCAACGCTGCATCGCGGCCACCGTCCGATCGCGATCGCGTGGCTAAGAAGCCTGACCTCGCTGTAAGCCAGATCCAAGGTCGACTGAGCAATAGATTTTGCGATCTATCAAACATGAATCATACTTGCATTGCGTAAGGTTATTGGTTTGTTACTGGGTTTAAAGGATATTGTGAAGAAGGAAACTAGATTTTTTTTGTAGAGAGAATGGGTTTTTTTGTTTGGGTCTGGAGGTGAGCGTCATATCGATGGGCCTGGAGTCCCCAGGGACGAGAAGCATGAGGCCCATGGTAGGTTGGTCCTTTTTTTCCGTCGGCAATGACTCTCAGCCCAAGTTACCAAGGCTTCATCACTCAGAAAACACAGAACTATTTGAATAAAAAAGACCTCAGAAAACAAAACGCAAAAGGCTGTCAAGCTGTCGCAACGTACGCAGAGCAGTTGATCCATGCGTCATGCGGCTCCATGGCCATATTCTCCTTCGTTGATCATCTCCGTTGACCATCGATGGGTAGCCGGCCAATCAGCGGCGACCATCTCCGTTGTGGTGTACCTACGTCAAGTGGAAAATTAGTTAACCTAGCCATGCCACGCTGGAGAGGATTCCGGATGTGCCAGCGCTGGTCAGATATGGCCACATTCGGATGGCTTTCCACTATGACCTCTACTGTTGGGACATCTCCTACCTGGTGCGACCATATTTGGATTTCAAGGAGAGGATGCCAAGGATAGCCATGCCTAGACACGGCGGATGCGCTCTGTCACATTGGACAAGACACGAGAGTCTACTAGGTCACACCGAGCGCCGCCGCCGCCGCTCCTCGTTTTGATGCAGGGAGAGAGTGAGAGGTATGGTTTCTGCGAGGGTTAAGTGTGGTATATAAAGGGCATGAATTTATCGCAAATAGAGAAACCAATAACACCGTTTCTACATAGCCATATATTTAAAATGGAGGTTTTTAATGCCCATTTGCAATATTTTGGTGATAGTCAGATAAATATCACCGTGGCCCTCTGCAGCGACGACCCATTTAAAGGCCTTGTTCCCAAGTGAAATTACGTTTAACCGTAGGCCACGCCGCTGCCATTTCCATATAGATGTGTGTTCTTTAGCATTGTTGTGTAGTAAGGAAGTTCCCTAGTACGATCCATCACTTAAAATGATCAATGGGTGAAGGGTTCTGGTGGTCTACCTGATGCTGCTCACATGTACTAGTAACTATGTGTTTCATCTGAACAAACATATGGTGTGTGAATAGTGGTGTGTGATGTGAACTCAGTACTATCCTATATGGTTTAATATTGCAGCTTCTCTAATATATTATTGTAATTGCTTCTTAGATTTGCACTAATTGGCTGGTAACCTCACCACCTGAAATGGTGGCTATCACACCACATGTTCTGCATACGACCAAACAATGGGGTCAGTTTCCTTAAAACATCTAAGCAAACAACATACTTATGTTTCTACCAACGTGTCAAAAAAGGGTCTTACTGATACAAATTTGACCCAAATCAAGTTTTCATTCATGCAACTAAACATACCCTAGATGAAAGTACTTGTGTCTTTTTACAACAAGTAACCGGGTGTGCAGGATGCAGTGAACAAAGAAAAGTTTTTTACTTTCTTCGGCGCTAAGTAACGAGTGAGTATTATGGTATACATAAAATATTTTATTTGTTTCGTGCTATTTCTCTAAGTTAGTAAACCTTTGTACTTCCTTCGACCCTAAATATTTGCCGCGGCTGGCAAATTGAGGGTTAAAATCCATCTAGGTCCATTAGACTTGCGACAAGTAGCTAGACAAGTATTTAGTGTCGGGGGAGTGATAAACTATGAACAATTAATATGCAATGGAGAGAGTATCAATCCATTCACTTGGTCTTTGTTCCTTTTCTAGGTGTGCTTGATCGTTGACTGTGATGGACCGGTGTGTGCTAACGGTATGTACACATGCTGACATGCGCGCGTTAATCGTCGACCGGACCACCACTATGCATCGTGTCACTTTGATTGATTCACTCCCTGCTGGGATATATAGTATGTGCCTAAAGCCCTAACTGCACACTAGCATGCAATGCATGGCTTGACCCTGACCACGCACGCACGGTACTGTTCCCTTGTTGAAACGAAACCACGGAAGAGGGAGAGGTGGACGCCACACTGTTTCCTTCCCTTGCGCATCGATTGCTAGTCGGCCAAACAGCGGCGACCATCCGGCCGGGTCGTGGCGTACGTGCGTCAAGTGGACAAGTGGTCAACCTAGCCGCGTGCCGACGAACGCCGAGTTGCCGCGCCCGCAGGGAGCAACTTGGGAGGGTACGTGCTCAGGTCAGACACCGGACCGGGGGACGGAGACCGCGGCGGCGGCGGCGGCGGCGAAACCACGTGCCCCGTCCACCGCTGCAACTTGGAGCTGCAACAAGCATGCTCGCCGGCTGCTTCCCCCCTGGCCTAATTCTACGTACGCTGCCACGTCCAGCTATGCCGAGTGGCTGACACGGCCGCCGTACCACAAGCTGTCGGCTCATAAGGCTGAGCTCGGCGCCCGGCCTGCATATCTTGTTGCTTAATTAGAGTACTGCCGTAGTGCCATGTCAAGTCATGTCGTGTCAATGTGCGTTTCGATCCATCCATCAGGATTTGTTTGCATCATCCCATAACTCCCTGCTATTTTATATGCTTGGGATAATCTACTTTAAGAAATTCCGCCCAATCTATTAAGTATAAATATTCAACAACACGAAGATATATAGTATGGTGGAAACAAATCCTAATGTATGGCGACTCTAGATCTGCATCAATCACTCAAACTCTTTAGGACGCGGCACGGTACTTCCCGAGCCGCATGCGAGGGCAACCACGGAGGCGATCAGATCGACTTCCTTTTAACTCGGAGGGAAACCCTAGACACTTAGATCGGTTTATGGCAACGCTCTCGGGACACTCTTATGTTGTTCCCACTTGGGTGCATCATCCTTGCAGTGGTGCATCGGATAGAGGAACTAGTGGATGTCATTGATGGTGGCGTTCAATGTGGAGGTGAAGGGGTGTTGCATCTACCGCATCGATGATGGCGAGTTTTGGCGACATGGCACAGTGGGGTCTTGCCGACAAGCGCGTGATGATGGACGCGTGTAGGGTGGTGGCGCTTTCCGTCGGCCGCATGTCCAGTGAGACGATGCGGATCCCATACTTAAGAAGGTGCACCGACATCCACGCCTCTCTCTCACCGTAGTTGGTTAAACCTTGTCATAATAGAGCTTGTGGCAGTTGAAAACGGGAAGTCGTCATGCTTTGTCTAAAATAACCATCGTACTAGAATCGCAACCATCACCACTGATGAAAACTGTAGATAAAAAAAACAGACGTCCAATCACATCATGAAAAAGATGAAAACCAACCGAATTACCCGTACGTTATTTACGTGTGTGATGATGCCCGACTTTGCACGGACGTACGTTAATTTGTCCCCATGCAGGCAGTCTCTGCACGCACTGCATGCGAGCCGTATGCCATAAGCCCATGACCGTGACCTAAAAAAAAGGCTAGCCTGCAGTCTGGTGCGTACGACTCCTGGAACATTTCTCTTGTATTTTTCTCAGAGATTTTTGTCCTATGTATTGTACGTACATCAACCGATCAGGTGTCAGTGACAAATGTTTTCCGACCCTTTTCCACGGTGCACATGTACATACACGTCTAGCAAAACTAAACAGAAACTTCAATCATTGGACCTGAAGGGAGATAGATTGGCAACAAAAAAAACAGCATCAACAGTTCAAAACGTAGCTAGCGGTGGCGCTGCGTGGCTGGAGCGGTGCAGATTTAGGGCAGAAGGGTGGCGGCAGCGGGGCAGCCCGAGGTTTCCGAGTACGATGGCACCTGCAAAAGAAAATCCGAGATGGGCAATTTTCTCGTATCTACGCGGGATGAATTTTCCATCCAAAATGCATAATAGAGGTTATTTAGTGGGTTTCCTACATATGCATGTATGTGATAGAGGTGCTTTCACATCGATCGACGACATCTAAGAAGGCGAGCATTGGATTCCTACAGTGTGAGCACTACTATGTAATATGTACCAGTGACAAATGTTTTCCGACACTTTTCGACGGTGCAACATATATACACACACCTAGCAAATCCAAACACAAACTTCAATCATTGGACTTGGAGGAGATAGATCGGACTCAACCAAAAAAGCCAGCATCAAAACGTAGCTAGCTAGATGAGTAACCACCAACATCAGCAGCGTACGACAGCCTACTCATGGGATAGAAATGGGCCCAAAGGGCTTTCTATGGGGGTATGGATCTAGACCGCTTAGCAAAACGGGCCCACGGGTCACACTCCTCATGCCACCCCAACTGGACACTGCATACAACCCATCTGCTGCTTCCACTTGGCCATCTTGCTTGGCCAATCACTAGGTGCACAGCACCGTGTGCCAACATGCAGCGATATGCTCCCTCCAGGCTCGCACTCTATTTGACGCTGTCTTCCAAACACAACTTTGACTACCACCTTATATTCCAGCGTCAATGTACAACCTGACAAATTTGTATGTTTACACGCTATTTTCTAATAAATTGGATGTGTATCATTCACTTATGACCATCGAATGTTTTTTTTAATATATTTGTAGTCAGAGTTTCAGACTTCCACCTTCACCCACATCCAAACTCCAAAGGACAATTTTGGGGATGTAAGGGAGTACAAACAACATACAAGTAAGCAGCATGGACTTTGTGGGTACTATTGATAGATAGACCGCAAGGCCAGTGTTTTCATCATTGATATTTTTCATTCGAAGGAACTTAATTATTCTTACGGCAGGGATATGGGGAATTTATACGGACGCATACATAGTACTTTTCAATTGTTACCGATCGCTAGTCATCATTCTTAGGTAACTACTATGACTTTGCTGAAGTAATACATGAAGATTACAAGAAAGCTCAAGCCAACGATGTCGAATGTTTAGATTTGGGTAGATGCCGGCAATACTTCACACATGTTTCTGACTGGAGATCGATGTTCCTTTGGACAACTAAGATACTTGAAAAATATATGGATACACGTGGAGTACTTTTCAATTCTTATAGCTCAATTATGTAGTGTGTGGAGAGATGGAATATACAGAGTGAAACTACCCCACACACTACAAAGTTGACCTAAGAATCTTCCAAATTATATTTCGTAGTTGCTAGTCGTCATCGGCACGTACCTTGAATGACTCCGCACCGAATTGACACATGACGATTGCTAGGAAGCTGAAGCCATCAACCTCGAGCACATAAATTCTTATAGAAGCCGACAATAGAGGAAAAAATTCCGATGTCAAGTAAACCAATATAATGGTCTTTATAGACATCATGGCATCCGATTTCTTCAGCAAGTACCTCTCCGAAGGCGATAGTGGATTTTTTGATGAGAAGTTCATGATTATTATTGCAGTGATCATGGTACATAAAGGTATAAAACAACTAAAGTTGGTTCTTAGGACAAGCACTAGAGAAGGAGCGCTGGCACGGGGTAGCCCCACTCGTATATATTACTAGGATAGAAAGCTCATATTTTGAAAGGAATACGGCATGAGAAGCCACCACAGTGTTTTTTTTAATAATAAGAAACCCAAATCTGTGTCTCTCGGGACTTGAACCTGGTTGGCTAGGTTGTACATTCACTTCCCTAACCACTTGATAGAAATATCATTAAATTGCTGCTCCAATTTTCTCATTGAGAAAAGGTAACTGTCTTAAAGGGTACTAAAGGAACTAAATATATTATATCCTTCCGGTTCATAATTTATATGGTTTGCACTAGACGATCTTTAAGTAAAGAATGTCGGAGAAGAACTTAACATAACAATCACCCTATCACAATGCCTAATTATGTAAAAGAGCACTCATTCTTTACAGATTGCCTTGCTTGACACGTTTAACTGTGTCTGATAGGCTGTGCGCATCTTAGAGAGAGGCGGGACGATAAGCTTGATGGGACGATAAGCTTCAACAAAAAGACTTTTGAAACAAAATTCCTTCACGGACAAGAACTGTATAAAGATGCAGGGACAAAGATGCCTTGTAATTAAGTACAAGTAGCACAACCAACTTGATGACCAGATTCTCACAAGTCACAAGCACACATATACGCCGGAAATCATACTAGTGAACACCCCCAATGTGGAAACCTCACAAGAAGCCAACAACAGATGTACTTAGCATAAAATAACAGCTTTACCATTCTAAAGCTGCAATGCATATACATAAACACAACAATCATACACTAAACGATCGAGTGTAGAAATGTAAGCAGCCACGCCAAGCTCAATATATACACAAGAAATCACCAGCAACGCGCGTACCCACGTACAATAATAATTCTGACGATGGCATCTGGCAAGGCGACAAATCCCAAGATGGACATGGCAGCCATGGATGACGACGACATGGACGTGGAGTACTCGTCCCCGGAGTCGGGGGCCGAGGACGCGGCGGAGCCGTCGTCTTGGGCGCCGGCGCCGGTGCCGCCGCGGGCAACGGGAACGTCGCGGTTCAAGGGCGTGGTGCCGCAGCCCAATGGGCGGTGGGGCGCGCAGATCTACGAGAAGCACTCGCGCGTCTGGCTCGGGACGTTCCCCGACGAGGACGCCGCCTCGCGAGCCTACGACGTGGCCGCGCTCCGCTTCCGCGGCCGCGACGCCGTCACCAACCACCAGCGGCCTCCGGCGCCGGAGGAGGCTGCTGGCTCGTCCTCCACGGGCGAGCTCGATCCCGAGCTCGCCTTCCTCAATGACCACTCCAAGGCCGAGATCGTGGACATGCTTCGCAAGCACACCTACGCCGACGAGCTGCGGCAGGGCCTGCGCCGCGGCCATGGCGGGCGCGCGCAGCCGACGCCGGCGTGGGCGCGGGAGCACCTGTTCGAGAAGGCTGTGACGCCCAGTGACGTCGGCAAGCTTAACCGGCTCGTGGTGCCGAAGCAGCAAGCGGAGAGGCACTTCCCTCAGACGGTGACCGGCGGCGGCAGCGACAAGGGCGTGCTGCTCAACTTCGAGGACGGCGAAGGCAAGGTGTGGAGGTTCCGGTACTCGTACTGGAACAGCAGCCAGAGCTACGTGCTCACCAAGGGCTGGAGCCGCTTCGTCCGGGAGAAGGGGCTCGGCGCCGGCGACACCGTCGTGTTCTCTTGCTCGACGTACGGACCAGAGAAGCAGTTCTTCATCGACTACAAGAAGACGACGACGGCCGATGCAGCTATTGGCAATGAGAATGAGACCGGCCATGTCGCCGTCAAGCTCTTCGGCGTTGACATTGCCGGAAGAGGGGCCGAGGGATCATCATCAGGTGGGTGATGGGCACGCGCGGTTAGTTCTTGACATCTTCTGCATGCCCTAGTACTGTGATTGCAATTGGATATATTGATTACTAGCTACTCGATCTACATTTCCATTTCCTTTTGGGGAACACGAAATAGACAGGAAAAACAACATTTACATGATCCGGCCAGGTAGTTGTATGAGAAGGACAATTTCTTGGCACATTTTTGTATGTCGATCTTACTGCAATAGGTTCGACAATTCAAAAGGGATTATTCTTTGTATATTTTTGGAAGTGCTGGGCTTTTTATTATCTAGATCATCGTTCTTATTGATTTGAAATGTGCCAAATGATATCCTTGTCATGATTGCTGTGCAAGACTTTGCATTACATTTTAGTTTCTCTCTGCTAGATCAATCTACACCATTCTTGATGTACTGCATGCGCTTGCCATATCTAGCTATATGATTGGTTCAGTAGCCGCTAAACATAGGGATTGTGAAACATTGTTTTCATAAACTAATTTGTAAGGTAGAGAATCCTCTATCTTTTGATTCGAAATAGCAGTAAGTGAGCCGCATGACTACATTAACCGAATCCACGATATGCAGCCAAAAGCATGCATTATGAGCACTGATGATCAACAATGTTGAATCAAGTGGAGGAATTTTATTTGTGCTTGACAAAATCTTAGTGTGTGGCAACATGCATGTAGGAATGCTGCTTTTGTGGAACATGCTTGTATTAAATATGGGTGTTCATGCTTTTAAGGAACTAAAGTAGTTAAACAAATGGCACATCGATGGGCTGGAACTGTATTAGGATGTCTACCGCTGAAAACTCTGCCAATGGTTTTCTACATGAGGTGGTACATGGTTCATGGATCACCTTTGAAGCCTTTTAGAAGCTTAGCTATCGCACAAGTAGCTGACGTGGATAATAAAATTGATGAGAACGAAGTTTGTCTATGTTACTTCATCTTGTCGCCATGGGATGGTGGCGAAAACATTACTAATTTAAATGAGTCAGCTACAATACTGGAGAGGTTATTGAAAATGCGCATAGTCTTTATTTTTAACGAAAATGAAGTGCTGGCTGCATGGAATTAGTGTCATCCACATATGCACGAGTCAATGCAAAGGAATTCCAAGAACATGGGAAGAAATTTATGTTGTATTGAGACAAACAAGGACATATGATCAAGGAACATCCAAGTTTGAAACAGCAGGCGCATGCTTAGCACCAATGGAAGTGCATTTAGGTGAACCAAAAATAGAGTGGTTGATGACATAATTTAGGGTTAAAGAGGTGTAGCTGAATATGCTTGTTGAAGTGTCAATGTTGTCAATTAAAAATATTAATTAAGGGAATTCCTCTTTTGGTGGCCCTTATTGAAATGTATTTACTGCCATTCTCCATCAGTTTTGTCTTCTAAGGAAAGAGATGGTGCATTCAACCCAATACAGTATTGGATCCAAAAGATTGATAGTTTATGACTCGGCCAATGTACTATTATTAAAACATAAGTTACATCTCACATCAATTCCACATATACGTCCTAAAGAAGGCTATGCACATGAGGGGAGTTTTGAAATGTATTACCTGCCCTTCTCCACTACTTATAGTTGTCAGAATCATGATTCTGCTATACGATTATAAGACTTTATGACCCAAATTGAGTAGAATGATTCAACGATTCTGCTAGGTAGAATCTAAGATTTTACGATTCTAAAAGTTAAGATCCTACGATTTGCGATCCTATTGTTGAGGTTCCGATCCGATTCAAAACCACGATTCTAACATCATTGTACTTCAGACTTTTGGATCAGCTGGCTAGTGAATCGAATCCAATATGGATCACATCGGGTCAACAAAAATCTATATTTTTTAGGAGAAGAGATTCACTTAACCATGCAAGGTGAATTTATGTTGCTAAAAAGGAATCACTGAAAAGCAGTGCGAAATTAAACACTTTATCTCTAACTTTTACTTGTCGTATGATGCAACCATCTAACTGTTAGTAGAGTGTGTTTGCAAGAGATTGTATTGCGTGTAGTTTTAGAGTCACCAGGGGTAGTAATGCACCGAGCCCGTGGCACATCATGATGCACAAAAAGACTTTATGCTAGGCTCTGGCAAACCTGGATTCATGGTTGGAAAACTGCATATTCTAGGTAATGCAACTAAAATATCAATCTGGTGAAAGATATTAACAATACATTCATAAATAACACCCCTCCCCCTCACATGTGGCCTTTTCATCCCTAAAAGTGGAAAGTGGGCTACATTGAACTGATTTTTGAACTCAAGACCTCTTGACTCTGTTACCATATAAAAATATTTGATCTACCCAATGCAATCAAAATACCGATGTGACGAAAGAGACTAGACAATATACATCTAATTATTGTCAGTAAAACCAGAGCTATGAAGGTTTTATTGATAAATGAAGTGCTTTAGGTTGGGAAGTTTGAGCTAAACATAGAGTTTTTGTTCGTAGTCTACGATTCTACTGGATTTTGCCATCTGAAACCACAATCATTTTCCTAGATTAAGAGGACGTGGGCATAGCCCAGTGGTTGGGGTCGCAGTGGCGCACCCCAACGACCAGAGTTCGAATCCTGTCAGAAACGAATTTCTGGAATTCTCACGCCGAGGTCCCGCTTCTACTATATCATTTAGTGTCTAGTTCCCCCTAGCACTAATTCATTTTGAGGACGTGGGCATAGCCTAGTGGTTGGAGTTGCAGTGGTGCACCCCAACGACCAGAGTTTGAATCTTGTCAGGAACGAATTTCTGGAATTCTCACGCCAAGTTCCCGCTTCTACTATATCATTTAGTGTCTAGTTCCTCCTAGCACTAATTTATTTTTTTATTATTTTCCTAGATTAAGAACTTCTACTTATGGTGTGGATTTCATAAATCCGATTCTATGAAAGATGGACAAATCTATAGTAAGCATGGCAATGGGTAGAGTATAGGTAGGGTACAATCACTAGGTAGAAAATACCACCCATACCCATACCCGTGGGTATGCAACTTTACCCATCCATACCCGATGGATACTCGTACTTGTTGGGTACCCAACGCGTAGATTAAATAGCAGGCCAGCTATTCACAATTTTACATTCATCGATAGCATATTTGACAAAAAATATTATCGTAACGCAATAACATGTAGGTATGTATACGGCAATATCTAAATTCTGAAATCACAGTCACGCATTCATAACTCATGACTCATGAGTCAAAAAGAATAGATAAGTCACACGGCAGACTAAGAATTGATGACAACTTAACACTGGTTCACATAGTCTATAACTAGGTGATTTAACTACATAGATCTACATGTAAGTATACATGTGTGTGGTATGGATATACCGACAGGTACAATGCCATACATAGGTCCTACCGTGACATAACTGGTAGTGTATGGGTACTATTCATGGATATAGAAGTGTATTCATACCTTGCACATACAGGTACGTTACCCGTAGGTACCCATACCCGTTGGTAAAATTGATATTCATAGAGATTTTTGCTTCATAGAAATTATGTAGGATTTGTATATTATCGAAAAATTTCCTGGACAAGTTATTTAATCATAGTAGCATATTCTATAGGTACTAAACATGTAGGAATCTTGTAATGTAAATTCTATATAAAAAATTAGATCATATCTCATAGAATTTTGTTTGCTACAATTAAATACATTTGATCTTTTCATAGGATTCAGATATACATGATATCACAGTTCTATACTTTTTCTATCGTGTAAATCAAAAAGGGCCCTTAATATGTATCCACCGAGTGGTTCATGTCCGGCACATCCGAGGTTCGGTCTCCGTCTTCATGTGATTCTGGAATGACTCGGCATCTCTATTTATAGACTAGCACAGCTTCAGTGTTAGCGCTTTCTTCCATGGCTGCCTGAAATTTGGATCTACCTTATACCACTGGTTTTGAATGGATATTCATGGCAGTTTACGGAGCTGCTCAGAAACCACCTTTCTTGGCGGAACTTGTCCGTATGTGTGAGAATCAAACTTTGCCTATGCTGATTGCGGGGGACTTTAACATTATTAGGTTGCCTCATGAGAAGAATAATAATAATTATAATGTCCGATGGCCTTTTGTTTTTAATGCTATTATTGAAAGTTTAAATATGCGATAAATTGTTCTCTCAGGGCATCAATACACGTGGGCGAGTTGAAGAGAAACTCCAACATACGAAAAACTAGACCGAATGCTAGCTAGTGTGGATTGGGAGCAGAAATTTTCTCTTGTATCAGTACGAGCACTTACATGTACGGGGTCTGATCATACTCCCCTCCTTATTGACTTTGGTGAACAAGCTCACCTTGGCAATAAGGCTTTTTTTTTTTTCTTTTGAACTATCTTGGCTGAGCGATGATGGTTTTCATGATATGATTAAAAGAGAATGGGGTGCGGTTGTTCAGGGAAATAGCCCTATTAAAATATGGCCAAACAAAATTAGACACTTAAGACGATTCTTAAGGGGTTGGGCCAAAATCGGAGCGGGGTGTATAAAAAAGAAAAAAAAAGAGATTAATGGCACTTATTGATGGGCTAGACATTTAAGGCGGAAACGGTTCCACTGATGGTAGCCGAGTGTGCTGCCCTCGGAAAGGCTAATGATAGCCTAGCTAAACTCAAACGTGACGAGGAAGCTAAATGGGCCCAAACCCGCAAAAGTAAAACACGTACAAAAAGGGGGAAATAATACGAGATATTTTCACCTAATTGCTAATGGAAAAGATAGGAAGAAGAAGATTTTTTCAGTTAGAACAAGACGAAGGGACAATCATTGGTAAGGAAAATCTTAAAGTTTTCATCACTAAGTATTATAAGAAACTATTTGGGGAACCAACAAAAAACAATTTTTATATGAGAGAAGATATTTCTGCGGATATACCCCATATCTCCCCCAAGGAAAACTATTTCCTCACATCTAAGTTCACTGAGGAAGGAGTATTTGAAGCTATTTCTCAAATGGAAAACAACAAAGCTCTTGGACCAGACGGGTTTCCAGCGGAGTTTTACAAGCACTTCTGGGAAACTATTAAGCACGATCTCGTGAACCTTTTTACGCAATTACAACAAGGTGATCTCGAGTTATATAAGCTTAACTTTGGGGTTATTACTTTAATACCTAAGAAAGAAGACGTTGTTCAAATCCAGCAGTATAGGTCTATATGCTTACTAAATGTGAGTTTCAAGATTTTCACTAAGGTAGGTACAAATAGAATAACCGGCCACAAGGTTATTAAGCCTACATAATCTGCTTTTATGCCAGGACGACATATACTTTAAGAAGTAGTTATTCTTCACGAGACCATTCATGAGCTTTACAGGAAGAAAATGGATGGTGTCCTTTTCAAAATTGGCCTATGATAAAGTTAATTGGCCTTTCCTTCAACAAACTATGCATATGAAAGGATTTGGTGTAAGTTAGTGGCTAGTTTTGTTTCAGGGAGGGTCAGTGGGGGTAAAGGTCAATGACGACATTGTCCATTACTTCCAAACTAGGAAGGGGTTGAGGCAAGGAGATCCTCTATCACCTATCCCAATATAGTGTTGGAATTTTGGCCCATATTGGATCAGCACAATAAATATTCCATAAATTCCTAATAAATCCTAGAGGCCAACTTGGCCCATTCATGCATGGGAAGGGGTGGGACAAAAGTTTAGTCTCACATTGCTAGTTGAAGAAGAGTTGGAGCAGCTTATAAGGAGAGCTATTCATACCTTTGTAAGAGAGAAATAATAGGAGGAAATAGGAGCTGACCACACGCGCGCTCCTCCTCCGATGATGCTGCCGCTCGCTCGCTCACCTCATCGCGTTGCGGGTTGCGGGAATGCCTCGAGCCGAGAGCCTCTCTATCTTTCTTTTTGCCACTCATGAACGGGTATATGAACAGACGCAAGAATCTGAACAGACGCAAGAATCTGAAATGTTTTTTCAGTGGGTTTTGAATACGAAGGTTGTTCAGCATCGGCTGTTGCCTGTTCAGTTCACCTCCCTAACCCTTCATTTCATCTCCTCGCGTGGCTTGTTTGGATCCTATCTCTTTGCCTATAAAAGAGGTCGCTTCTCTCCAGAGACATACTATGAGACACAGCACCATATGCGCCTACCACTTGGATCTAGAGCTTTGCACCGCCGCTCAAGACTTCTCTATCCTGTCTGCCGGCGTGCACCGCTGGACGGGACAACAGGCCTCCGGAACCCCGTCTCTTGTGATCCTGTACGGGAGAGAGGCGATAAGGTTTCTGGGGAGCACTCTAGCGCGACTGCTAGCATCAACATCGACACGGAGGCCGACGACTACTTCCCCAACGACGACTTCTTCCCCGACATCAGCAACCTCTTCAGCGACATGGCTCTCAACAGCGACAACATCAACGCTGGTTCCTCTTCTGGACTGTATGTGTTCTTGCCTTCTTTTTATGAGATCATGATGCTCTTTCTTCTCCTAGGAACATGTTCAGGCTCATTGTCAGAAAACATACTGCTCTTATCAATCATTTTAGACTTGTTTCTCCTTTACTCTATGGTGGTTTGCATGACTAGTTTAATCGCAAACTTTTTAGTCTTGTTTTATCTACTGTTTTCTTTGATTAAATCATGGGAAAATTGCTAATATATTCAACAATCCAAAAACCTTATAGGCATTATTCCCCGGTTAGCTTTGCTTCATCTTTTAAGCCTCCTCCTTTTGAGGGCGTGAATTACAAGAGGTGGCGTGCGAGAGCTATTCTCTGGCTTACAACCATGAGATGCTTTGATGCCACTAAGGGCAAGCCTAAAGGAGAGCTTACTCCCCTCGAGGAGAAAGCTTTTGAGGATGCCGACACCCTTCTGAGGGGTGCTATCATCAGCGTTCTTGGCGAGAACATTGTTGACTCGTATCTATCCATCTCTACTGGCAAGGATATGTAGGACGCAATCGAGGCCAAGTTTGGGGTCTCGGATGCGGGCAGTGAACTGTATGTCATGGAAAAAAATTATGACTTCAAGATGACTAATGAGCGCTCCATCATTGAGCAGGCTCATGAGATACAGTCCATTGCTAAGGAACTTGAGTAGTTTACTTGTTTGTTACCGGACAAGTTTATTGCCGGAGGGATCATTGCCAAGCCTCCTCCTTCATAGAGGAATTTTGCTACTTCTCTGAAGCACAACAGACAAAATTTCTCCACTACGGATCTCATTGGGTCTCTTGACGTGGAAGAAAAGGCAAGGGCAAAAGACACACGTGCTCGAGGTGTTGAGGGAGGTTCTAGTGCCAACTTAGTACAGAACAAGAACTTCCAATCCTACAAGTCCAAGAACAAGAACAAGTATGATGGCAAAAGAAAATTTGATGGGAAGAACAAGGCCTCACAGTCTACCAATTTCAAAAGGAAGACCGATAAGAAGAAAGGAGTATGCCACGCCTGTGGTGATCCTGATCATTATTGGGCTCCCAATTGCCCAAACCGGTTTGACAAGCGTCAGCAAGGAAATGGCGGCAAGACTATCAATGTTGTCATTGGAGACACTGAGATGAAGGATGCTGGGTATGGTATATTTCCTACTGGCCTTTCAATATGTCATTCTCCTGAATGGTGGATTGACACAGATGCCAATGTACACGTTTGTGCTGATATCTCCATGTTTTCTTCTTATCAGGTCGCAGGGACATCCTTCGTGCTGATGGGCAACGGCTCGCATGCTACTGTTCATGGTGTTGGTACGGTCAATCTGAAGTTCAATTCGGGGAAGATCGTGCGCCTGAAGAATGTGCATCATGTCCCTTCTATCAATAAAAATCTTGTTAGCGGATCGCTTCTGTGTCGTGACGGCTACAAGATTGTGTTTGAATCCAATAAATTTGTTGTGTCAAAATTTGGAACCTTTGTTGGTAAAGTCTATGAGTGCGGAGGCTTGTTCCGCCTATCCCTGTCAGATGTTTGTAATAAAGTTGTTAATCATATTTACACCAACATTGAGACAAATGTTTGGCATTCACGTCTTTGTCATGTTAATTTTGGTTGTATGATGCGGCTAGCTAAACTGAATTTAATCCCGAGTTTCACTAATATAAAGGATTCTAAGTGTCAAGTGTGCGTTCAAGCTAAGCAACCTTGCAAGTCTCGTACAACTGCGGAGGTAAGAAATTTGGCACCTCTAGAACTCATACATTCAGATATTTGCGAGATAAATGGTGTGTTGGCAAAAGGTGGAAAGAAATACTTCATGACGTTCATTGATGACTCAACTAGATATTTTCATGTGTATCTTCTGAAATCAAAAGATGAGGCGTTACTTCAAAATCTATAAAGCTGAAACAGAAAATCAACTTAAACGAAAGATCAAGCGGCTTAGGTCTGATCGTGGTGGAGAGTATTTCTCCAATGAGTTTGACTAATTTTGTGCGGAACATGGTATAATCCATGAGCGGATGCATCCCTACTCACCTCAGTCAAATGGGGTGGCCGAAAGAAAGAACTGCACTCTAACTGATTTGGTTAACGCCATGCTAGACACATCGGGTCTCTCCAAGGCTTGGTGGGGGGAGGCTATATTGACTGCGTGTCATGTCCTAAACCGAGTTCCCACAAAGTATAAGGAAATAACTCCATTCGAGGAATGGGATAAGAAAAGATTGAAACTCTCTTACCTACAGACATGGGGATGTTTGGCTAAAGTCAATGTGCCAATTCTCAAGAAGCGCAAGCTTGGACTTGACTGTGTTTTTCTGGGCTATGCTTTTCATAGCATTGGCTATAGATTCTTGATAGTAAAGTCTGAGGTATCCGACATGCATGTTGGTACAATCATGGACTCGAATGATGCGACTTTCTTTGAGGATATATTTCCCATGAAGGATATGCCTAGCTCATCGAATCAGGGGATGCCTAGTACATCTATCCAGAAATTCTCTACAATTCCTGAATCCACAATTCCGATATAACACCTTGAGAATCCCGAGGAGGATAACAATGAAGCTCCTAAAAGGAGTAAGAGACAGAGGACTGCGAAGTCCTTTGGTAATGATTTCATTGTGTATCTCGTGGATGACACTCCCACTTCTATTTGAGAAGCCTATGCATCTCCAGATGCTGACTACTGGAAGGAAGTTGTTCGAAGTGAGATGGATTCCATTTTGGCTAATGGAACTTGGGAGATTACTGATCGTCCTTATGGGTGCAAACCCGTAGGATGTAAATGGGTGTTTAAGAAGAAGCTTAGGCCTAATGGTACAATTGAAAAGTATAACGCACAGCTTGTGGCCAAGGGTTATACCCAAACGGAAGGTGAAAACTTCTTTGATACTTATTCACCTGTAACTAGATTGACTACCATTAGAGTACTACTATCACTGGCTCCCACATATGGTCTTCTCATTCATCAAATGGACGTTAAGATAACTTCCTAAATGGAGAGTTGGATGAGGAAATTTACATGGACCAGCCAGATGGATTTGTAGTAAATGGTCAAGAAGGAAAGGTGTACAAATTGTTGAAGTATTTATATGGTCTCAAGCAAGCACCTAAGCAGTGGCATGAGAAGTTCGAAAGAACTTTAACTGCTGAAGGCTTTGTTGTAAATGAAGCTGATAAATGTGTGTACTATCGCCATGGTGGGGGCGAAGGAGTCATTCTTTGCTTGTACGTCGATGACATACTGATTTTCGGAACCAACCTGAATATCATCAAGAAGACCAAGGATTTCTTATCTTGTTGTTTTGAGATGAAGGATCTTGGGGTAGCTGATGTAATCTTAAACATCAAGCTGTTGAAGGATGACAATGGTGGGATTACACTACTTCAATCTCACTATGTGGAAAAGATCTTGAGTCGTTTTGGGTATAGCGATTGCAAGTCTTGTCCAACGTCTTATGATCCTAGCGTGCTGCTTAGAAAGAATAAAACGACTGCTAGAGATCAACTGAGATATTCTCAGATTATTGGCTCGCTTATGTAGTTTGCTAGTTCTACGAGGCCTGACATCGCCTTTGTTGTGAGCAAACTTAGCCGATTTGTCTCAAATCCTGGCGATGATCATTGGCATGCTCTTGAAAGAGTGATGCACTATCTAAAAGGCACTGCGAGTTATGGCATTCACTATACCGGGTATCCGAGGTACTAGAGGGTTATAGTGACTCAAACTGGATTTCTCATGCTGATGAGATTAAGGCCACTAGTGGATATGTATTTACACTTGGTGGTGGTGCTGTTTCTTGGAAGTCTTGCAAGCAGACCATCTTAACGAGGTCAAAAATGGAAGCAGAACTCACAGCATTAGACACATCCACTGTTGAAGCAGAGTGGCTTCGTGAACTCTTGATGAACTTACCTGTGGTTGAGAAACCAATACCCGCTATCCCAATGAACTGTGATAATCAAACTTTGATCATGAATGTTAACAGTTCTAAGGATAATATGAAGTCATCAAGACATGTGAAGAGGAGATTAAAATCTATCAGCAAAATGAGAAACTCCAGAGTTATTGCATTAGATTATATCCATATGTCTAGAAATTTGGCAGACCCCTTCACAAAGGGTCTATCATGTAATGTGATAGATATGCATCAAGGGAGATGGGTACGAGACCCACCGTTTAAGTTGTCCACAGTGGTAACCCATTCTATGTGATCGGAGATCCCGTGAGTTAGAACTGGGAGACAAGCTGTATGTCAACTGAGAGGAAAGTATCCTTACTCCTTGTATGATTGTTATCACCAGATTTTGGCTAAATCAGGAGGTGGGCCGCGATCAAGATGGGCTTGGAAGAT
>NC_061513.1:295066495-295147549 GCF_022539505.1 Lolium rigidum
TGACGATTAGCTAATATAGCCATCCCAGGGACCAATTCATGCAAAGCTCTCTAAATGAATATTTTAACTTTTGATGGTACTTGTAGTTTCCATATAATCCCCCAAACAGGGCTACTTGTCGATGTGCTTTAACCCGCATTGTTTCTTATTTTAAAACCAAACTGGTGTTCCCACTCTGAGTAATAGGCCGAACGTACAGAGAACATGAAGCTGCGAGTCTTGTGCTAGGCCACGAAATCCTCACATAAATCTTGGCTGATTGGGATTTGCAATATTTTTCTAATATTCAGTGGGTTAAAAATTTCCCTGATTATTTGGTGGTAAAGAGACACGACTACAATGGTCAACAAATCTAGCTATCTCATGAACTGTTGTGAACTCTGGCTGTTTCCCGGTGATGCTTACAATGATATCGTTCCGTCGACTCCAACAGTGGAAGTAATGGAGCTGATAAGACATGATGAGCCGAGCAAGACGACGAAGCTCACCAGAGGCCGGCCGGATACGTACGGGATGGACAATCTCTATGCATGTGGCAGTGGCAGTCAAGGACCACACTCAGCCACACACACATGTACGTACGTGTTTGCTTCCTGGCAGTCGTTAGCCTGCCTGCATGATGGCCTTTGCCTGCCATACATGCAGGCTCATTACTAATTTGTTTCCTTCTACTGCGACGTGTCGACCATGTGTGATGCCGCCTCGTTTTAAAGCTGGCATAACAAGGATCATCAGTGCTTAATTTGGCATGCAAACCCTGGCTAGGCCATTTATGTTGCTGCAAATGGGGTAGTGCCGACAGCAACCAAGCACGTGTATCCATATACATGTACTGCAACCTCTAAATTCTACTCCCACCGTCCAAAAAAATATCGAAAATTTATCTAGATTTCGTCTAAATTAAAATAAATCTGTGATATCCTTTTATAAATAGAGGTGGTATAAAAGGTTTTGGCAAACCGAGCCTTCTTTCTTCTTGACCAGATGAATTAGATATTCTTTCCATTGAAGGACGTTTTGGCAACTAAAATTTAATTCGGCTCTCCGATGAATATGCTCCCTCCACATAAAAAAATATATTTCTATTTTTTGAACTATTCTAACAAAAAAGGCGCATATACATCTCGAGAATCTTGGAGCGTTCACATAGTTTCGTGAAAAACCGATACTTCTTGTGGTCGATGTAAAAAAGACAAACATGTCTCAAAAAAACATTACTTTTAGCAACAAATTTTGCTTGTTTACACAGCTAAAATAACAGGTGATTTTTCATGGAAAGTCTTTCCGCCCACGTATAATGTGAGAAGATGTACACATGAATTTTTTGTTCACAATTTTTTGATATTTAATTTAAAAATGTATCACATACGCATTTAAAAATAAAAGAAGCATATGCACCTAAGAGCTAAAACATCACTCTCGGCCCCTAAGATATTCTTTGTATAGGCACTGCATATTGCCAATACATTCTATAAGACAGTAGTAAGACATTGCGTTATGTAATTATTCTCTAGCAACGACTCTTTCCCAGTTCCCACTGCCGCCTTGAGGAGGTGTTGCTTGTTCTATGGGGATGATATGGACCAGGATGGAAATAGTAGGGAGGTGTGGGTTGAGCGCATGAGGGCCTGGGCTTAAAAAGGAAGTGGATGTGTCCTCCATCAATGTCGGTGTAGGACTCCAAGCACCCACGATATTGATTGTGGCACACAAGATCGGCATCGTCTGCTAGTCCTGCCACGGCCGCGAAAGCCGAAGCGAGATTTTTTTCTAAAACATAGTAGAAAAGCAGGTGCACGCGCATACACTCATCCCTCTAAACACACATGCACACCCTATCTCTATGAGAATTTCCGAAAGATTGATCCGGCGGATTGGATCTTGAAATTGGTGAAATCACCACAGACGTCTCGCTGTCGACGGGAGCATTATCTCCCACTACCTCCCACCGAATAAATATTCCAACTTTATGAGACAAACATATGTCAAATCTGGGGTTTGAACTCTGGCGGCTGGCGGTACAACCACTCACCTAACCACCCCCATTGATGGCACTGTATTGACACTAGCACATGTAGGAGGCGAATTGGTCATTTCCTTGCTTCTACGTGGGCCCATGGGGGTAGAAGGAAGACACATGAGTTGTCCGCATTGTGTCCGCAGCAACGCATTCATATCCCTAATTTGGGTTGCGAATGGTTCATCGCGGACACGTTGGTCTATTTGCGTTGACCCGCCATGCTGGCTCCTCGCTCTTCTCCTGTCCATGCCAAAACGGACCTAGTCCGTTTGCGTCGGGCCATTGTAGATGCTCTTAGTACTCTAAATCTTCGCCTCGACCTACTTTTCCTCCTCAACTCGGCGATCTACTATGGGTATTTAAAGTCAACCTTGCGGTATGCATCTTCATGTCCTCCGACTGAGCTGCACCGAGCTCCAGTCTTCATAGTGTTTCCTCCTCCGTCCTATCTAACGACTCAATCATCCTCACGGTAAGGTCATGGTCCTCCCCGACCAATTTTGGATTGTTTTATGCACTGTAACATCCAAGAGACCAGCGCAACCACGTGCCTCCACTCCCGCGATCATCGGTGTCGCGCCCGATGACCAATTGTGATCAGTCCCGTCACTCGACTGCCTCCTAATGTCACCCACTCCTGATCTATGTCCCTAAGATCTCGCGCGCGTGCACTCTGCCACTATCATGCGTCGTCGATGAAGGCCACATTGTCGTGCATTTGTTCATATGAGGCGATCTTCTATCCATGCATCGAGTTGTGGACAAATGATAGAATTCACACGTAGCAAAACAACTATCGTAAACAACCTATGAGGGGATAGGGAGTAAATTGCCGGGAAATACCCGGTTACACCGGGGGCGCACATGCACCATATATTGAAAGTTCCAAAAAATGCTATTTCAAAGTTTTGGAATATTTTGAAAAAAATGCACGTATGTAGATATTGTGTTGATACTTATTTGTGCAGATTTTGGGACAAAAAACGACCATATGTGACCTACACAAAAATGTGAAACCACAAATCCCTATTTCTTTGAATAGTACCTCACCAACCATTATAGTGTCATTTCAATATTTGTTATTTTCGTGTAGGCCACATACAATCGTATTTTTTTCACGCAGACTTGCACA
This sequence comes from Lolium rigidum, assembly GCF_022539505.1. Lineage (NCBI taxonomy): Eukaryota > Viridiplantae > Streptophyta > Magnoliopsida > Poales > Poaceae > Lolium > Lolium rigidum. The sequence goes on from NC_061513.1 coordinate 295,069,648, forward strand.
AGTAAGTATCAACATAATATGTACATGAAAAAATAATTCAATTTTTTTATAAACTTTTAAGTATATTTTTCTGGTTTTTAAAAAACCGGGTGCACATGCCCCTCCGGTGCACATCCTTCCCTTCCGTAAATTGCCTGGTTTTAGATACTTGAGGGGTTAAGTATACCACTTTGAAGTTGAGAAATGCTAGGTTCGAAAACCGAAAGTCGTAGAGGTTATGCAGACTTTTCCGCTCTATAAGGCCCCGTTTTGATGCGCATTATTTTGCAGGATTAGAATGTCATGTTGAGTTGAATTCTACATGATATTTCTTCAAGTAGCTTTCATCTCAAAACGAACAAAGAAATTGTAACATGAGCTTTGAGTGGATGAAAAATATCTCCAAAACATAGTGCGATCTCATCCTATGAAATTTATACCTTGTATTCGTAAGGACCGCGCGCGATCCTACAAATCAAACATTGCATATATGGAGTAGAGAACATCCAAAACATAAAAATCCTACAAAAGATGTATAATATTTTTTCAAATCAAACGAGCCCTAACAGAGAGTACTAGAGATACCCCAAGTTGCAGCAAGCAGATATGGGTGGTATATATAGCCGTATGGGTGCACAGTGCACGTGTTTGGCAGCACACAATGTGTATCCTCATCATCGTCTAGAGTTCTCGATACGGTTCTGCTCATGCTCTTCTTTGAGCCAAGGGGTATGCACCATCTGTGCCCAAGGATAAGACGATAGTAAACGACAGAGAGAAGTATATAGAGAGAAAGAGATGCAGGACCAGGTTCCCATTGGGCGAGGTAGGACCGTTGTATGTGCTTTAAAGTTAGCGCCTCCAATGGCGAGCCATGCACTGCATGCTTTGTCCGAACATTGCAGTGTCGCGACGCACACACACTGATTAGTGCAGTAAATGCTTGGAGCGTCGCAGCTTTGTACGGCGGCTGCAGCATGCTAGTAGCAGTAGTGGTGTTGCTGCTGGCCGGCGATGGATCCAGCAGCAAATGTTTCTTGTCGTTTACATTGGACTCGAGCTGATACAGCTCTGCGTGTCTGAACCACTTCTGCCGTGCACCTTCATATCTTTTGCTTGCCCCAACTGTAGAAATGTCAATTGGTTCGTCCACCAGAGATACTAAATGTAGCATCAAGTGCACATGCATGCATGGTCCTCCAAGCTCTAGCTAGAATATATGATACGTGTTCCAACCAAATGTGGAATGCATATCTATCTATGCTATACTACCCATTAATGACGGATGAAATCAGATCACTGAAGTGCTCTATTCTATTCCAATCAGTGGTTGACACATCAGCCCTTGGTAAAAAAATTACTCTCAAGGACAGGTGAAATCAGGCCTCCTCTGTGCTCTACCGAACACCACTGTAGAGAGCCTATTCTCTTCCAATCATTGATTGACACATCAGTCTTTGGTAAAAGAATTTTTAGGTAACTTTTTTATGTTTATTTCCTTTTACTCTTCGATATACTATCTATTAAGGACTATACTATCTACTAAGGACGGATGAAATCAGGTCTCCCTCCGTGCTCTATTCTCTTCCAATCAGTGGTTTAGACATCAGCGTTTGGTAAAAGAAATTTTACTATATCTATTAAGGACAGGTGAAATCAGGCCTCCTCGGTGCTCCACCGAGTACCAACTGTAGAGAGCCTATTATCTACCAATCAGTGGTTGACACATCACCCTTTGGTAAAAGAAATTTTAGGTTCTTTTTTAGTTTCTCTTCTTTTACTCTTCGATATACTATCTATTAAGGACGGATGGAATCAAGCCTCCTCAGTGCCCCACTGAGCATCATTGTACAAAATCTATTTTCTTCCAATCAGTGGTTGACACATCAGCCTTTGGTAAAAGAAATTTTAGGTAATTCTTTTTTATGTTTCTCTCCTTTTACTCTTCGACGATAACTTTTCGAGATTACTTTCCGACAGTAATTTCTCACCGGTAGTTACCCCACGGTACGTCCTCGACGGTCAGTAATTCTGTGATAGTAATTCTTCTACCATCATTCTGCAGTAGTAATTCAATTTTTGCTTTTATTTTTTTTCTATTATTTGGCAATCATTCTTTGGGATATTTTCCTAGCCAAAAATTCACCATCGTAACTTCGAATGTGTTTTTCAACTTCCGTGACAATTATTTTTTAACACATGTCTATACTTCTCTATGTCTTTTACTATGGTCTTATCCTTGAACACAGATGGTGCCACTGGCGAAGCTTAGTGTAAGTCAGCCCCCCCCCCTCCCCCAGCTTTTTACAAAGTTCTGAAGAAATCTTTTTTAGGGAGTGTTTAGATACAAAAAAATAGCATCCCCCCCCCCCACAAAAAAAACCCAAACATTGACATTTTATCTTTGGCCCCTTCCCCTGATTTTTGGTGAAGCTCCGCCACAGGATGGGGCATACCCCTTGGATCAAAGAACAGCATGAATAGAACCGTATCGACAATTCTAGATGATTATGAGGATATACATTATGTGTTTCCTACACGTGCACTGTGCACCCGTACGGATATACTACCCATATCTTGCTTCTAGCTAGAATATGATACATGTTCCAACCAAATGTGATATGCATATATAGGTCATACATCATCCAGAATGTCCGCCCCGCACCCGGTTATGCATATATGGGACATAGATCGTGCAGAATGTCCAGCCCGAACCATGCTTAGCCCGGATTGCGGGCCGGGTTTCCATGTCCAAGGCTACCATGCATGTACTACTTGAAAATGGTTTGTTTTGTTTCAAGTGATATTCATTTATCCATTTTACACCCTTAGACTTTGCTCTTTCCTCCTTGTGCTTTCGCTACCACCTTTGTTTTGTTTGCGGTCTTGTTCTCATCTTCCCTACCCGACGGCCGTGTGCAGAACCGCAAGGGTGAGCGGGCATCTGGAGCCGAGCATCTACTCAAAAAACTTTACAATGATGGATTGCTACTTCGGTAATAACATCGTCATCTCCACGGCGTTAAACACCGTGGATGTTGCGGTCATCCCAACCAACGTGTGGTTGTTCTCATCATCTTGGTCTTCTTTCTTCCTACTTTTTCCTGCTATGCAAAATGGATATATGTGCCATTTCAATAGTATGTTCAAGTTCACTTGTTTTGTAATATGTTGCCAATATTGATTTCATTGTTGTCATGATGCAGAATGCTCATTATTCCAATACAATAATACTCCAAATAGAATAATATTTATTCATGGCTTCGTCTCTTTTTTAATTCGGATGAAACTTACCAGCACAACACGCTAAAGCATTCTTCTTAACTTTTGCAAGCTAATCTGATACACACTCTTTCTGGTTTAGTGTCTGAGTAGACATGCTAAAAACGTTGTGAAGAACTGGCCGCCGTTGATTGGCGGCATGCATGCATGGTAGAAAGTTCCACAAATATGATTAGCACATGGAAAGGCTGGCGATCCAGAACGCCTTGACTTGAACACGAGCGTCACAGCATAGGAATTTTGACAGGACCAAAAGCAACTGATAGACCAAAAGCAACTGATAATATATGTTAGTGCATGTTGTTAACCCAGAGAATGGTATGTAGTGCATGCAGATGCATGCATCTCGAGTGATTTAACCTGCTGCAGGTTATAGTACTCCTCCACTTGATTCTAGCTTCTCGGAGAAATCTGTAAAATTCTAGCAGAAAAACCATCCTTTAGTACCGGTTTCAGAGGGTTTTTAGTAGTTAATACCGGTTTTGGAACCGATAACCGGTATTAAAGATTCAGGACTAAAGCCTCCCTCGTTGGTACCGGTTGTTTACGAACCGGTACTAAAGGTGTCTCCACGTGGATACGGAGTAGCCCGCGGGGCTGGATACCTTTGGTACCGGTGCCATTTTTTATCTATTTTTCTCTCCCTCTTTTTATCTGTTTTTTCGAATTATTTTCCACTCCCTCTTTTTCTTTATTTTATTAGAATTTCTAATATTTTAGTTATTTGACAAGTTTAGTCTCTAACTACACTTATCTCTAGTCAAATTACTTACTCGTGGTCAAACTTCTCACTCGGTCACCCATCCTCCCACTACTCCAGCACTAGCACGCTTAACTTCCGAGTTCCTTCCCATCTCACTTCCAAGTGCTTCGCGCGCATGTTATTGATAGTAGTATCATATCAATCCTATTAACATGTTGGTCAAGTTATCCCACTTCTTTATTGTTTTAATTCCACATGATTATTTTAATAAACGAAAGAAAAGACGTAAAAATAATATTGAATAAATAAACAAACAAGAAATGTTTAATTATTTTTATTTTTTAAATACATTTTAAATTTTTTTTTTGCAAAATCTAAAATTGAAAATTTGTAAATCTAAAAATTTACTAACCTTTATGGTTAAGTATAGTAATCTTTATGCAGGAACGAATTATTAATTTGAATTTTTGAAAATAAAAAATTTATAAAATTCTGAATTTCTAGCGAAAATTAAAATATTCCTTCTTTCATATTTCCATTTGGAATTTTGAGAATCTAAAAATTGGCTAACCGGGTAAACCCAGGTAGAATCGGATGTAACTTTTCCCCACAATGATTTTGATATATTATATGTTTTTCCGATATCGTATGCAACCAAAAAAGCCGTTTGACCATTTTTTAATTTTTTTTTGCAAAAAAGTCAAAAAATCGAATTTCTTAATTTCACGGAATAGTAAGTTGCATAACATACAAGAATCTTGAAGGATTTTTTAAAAAAAAATTCTATCATTTTCTTTTGTATTTTAGAAAGTAAAAAAGGCGATCCACAGGGGGGGTGAGGGTGCGTGGGGAGCAAACGAACCGGTACTAAAGGTGCAGCGCTGGCCTCACCTTCGTCTTAAATTTTGCGCGAAACACTTTAGTACCGGTTGGTATCACGAACCTGTACTAAAGGTTGCCGTCGCCCTGGGCAGCAAAACCGGTACTAATGCAACTTTTAGTACCGGTTCGCAACCTTTACTACCGGTTCATAAGGAAACTTGTACTAAAGGTCAAATCCTTTGGCCGTTTTTCTACTAGTGAATATACTACTCCCTCGTTTCACTAATATATTTTTATTAGTGAGGGTGCGTGAGAGATCTTTTAGTTTTTATTATAGATTTACTCATTTTGGTCCATACATAGTCTAATTTTCGTGTGTAGATTCACTTATTTGGTTCGGAATTTGTTTTAAAATGCCTAACCGGCCTTACATTGGTAAAGGGAGTGTGTATATTGATTCAGACTCTTTTACGAGTGTCAATAAATGAAATATTTATTACTAGTATACAATATCTCTCTGCGCATGCATGGCAGATGATGAATTACAATCTAGAAGCCTCCCGTCCCATGCCACTTGAATATCTATCAGAAAACATAATGTATTCAGTGCACCGGCCATCCCTCTTTTGTCAAGATTTGAACCACTACTCTAGTCGATAGATCCACTTGAAATATCACTGCAAGATTTTCCAGCCTTTTTGCACGTGGTATTCTGGCTATTCCTTTTTGCTAGGATATACTGCCTTCCTTTTAAAATAAGTGTGGCTACATATGGATGTATGGAGATCGATGCATTTTAGCGTGCAGATACATTGATATCAAGACTACGCTGCGACATGTATTTTAAAACAGATAGGATGTTATGGATTGACTCCGTACGGTCGGGGTAGGAAATGTCAAAGACGTACTTGACAAGCACGTCCTCTATATTGAACCATATATAGTTGATATCCAAGCAAACGAAGATTAGTCAAATGAAAAACGAATTCTGCTCCAGTATTAGTGCATTAAGCTGGTTGGCAATTAGTAGGTTAAAAAAGGGCATAGCCGACATGTACTTTTATTGATTTGATTTGAAGCAGAACAAGTTGCAGAGCGGCAACGACGTGTACCGAAACAAATTAAAAAGCATTTACACTTGTGCTCCAGAGGTAGCGACAAAAGAAAAATAGGACCCAGCTAGCCCGTTTGCACGCCACAGATTCATCGCCCTGATAACTACACTGGACCATAAGCACTGTACAGGCGGCGTGCCGTGCGTCGCCGTGGTTTTGGCAACGTGCTTCCATCAACTAGCTCCTCCATGGGGTTATCTACCGGCGGCCGGCCGGGCGGTATATCCATCCCATGGCAATGCAACGTCTATTCTTCCCTCAAGTATATCGCTTTGAATTTTTGCTGTAGGCACTCTCTTCCTTTTAACCTACTAGCAGGGTATTTGTTGTCGACTGAGAAATACTTTCTCCAGGCATATCTTTATCTAGATACATAAGCATTTCAATGAGTTGTAACTAGATAAAGTTGAGTCACTTGCTTTCGAACGGAGCATGCTACCAAGAACCGTTAGATCTTTGATTAGTATTGATGGAATAACTTGATCAAATCTATCAATCAGTAAAATTTTAATTTGCATGGATTTCTAGAGGGCATTGTGCCGGTAGTAGATTAAGATTTGGAGTCCCTAGGACAATTTAAGATTCATGGATGAAAAACTTCAGCTTATGGCTTTGAATAGTTTGACCGGGATCTAACCGAATGGTTCCTATGGCTCCACGGAGAGAGGATATTTAAAACATATCTATGGTTTCGTCCCTCTTGCCGACGATGTTATCGGTCCGCTATGTCTCTTGTGGCGGGATGCGTGGCGGGCCATGACCGCTCGCCGATGGAGGGTTTCCGTTCTTTGTCCATGTTATTTCTCAATGTCTTGTTCGAGATGGTGATGCGGTGGCTACATCTTGAAGTTATAATAAGGCCCTCTCCACTCTATCCTCGCTCCGGTGAGGGTAGCATCCAAATAATGGTTGTATATCGCTCCCTAAGAATTCCGGTTCTCATTAGGATTTTCATTTTATTTTATGTATATTGTTCCATGTATATAAGCTTTACTGATGCACTTAAGCATTTGCAAAAAATAATGGTAAATAGTAGGAAAAGGCTAATGGTAACATTTGTACAGCTAGAGCATCAAATTAGTGGTACGCTAGCGCTATTTAACGCTAGCGTACCACTTATCTGGCGCGCCAGGGGTAAGGGCCGGCCAGGTTAATTACAGCCCATGCCCAGCGTTGTAGGAGGGCATGTGCAGTTGTGCGCTTTAGAGATTCAGTCAGTTTTTATGTTCGTTGGTGTGGTTTTAAGTCAGGCTTATCCGATCTACAGACGTGGTGTAAACAAGACGTAGTGTTCTGATATGCCGCCATTCATGCTGGGTAAATATATCCTTCTTCATAAGGTCCAACCTCGAGCGCACCTGTGTAAACAAGATGTGGTGTTCTGATCTCTGGAGAATATACCACGGCTGGACCTAGTGTGCATATCACAACATGACATGCGAAAGAGATAATTTTGTAGAATTAAAAAACATATCATTTTTCATAGGCTTGGCGAAGATCATATAAAAGGTAAGACATCAAAAATAAATGTGATAGAAGTTCTTTGGTGCATTCAAAAGCAAAACGCCTTAATTAGACATATGGCTTCTTCCTACTTCCTACCACATACTTATTTCCTCCCCAATGTCCCCTAACCAGCTCTTGGAAGCTATACTAACAAGACCACTGAATCGAAGCTAATATGATGGAAGGTTCCAAGCATGGATGGATGGAAGATTAACTTAATTAGCGGTGGAGGTAATCAACGCGTGGTCGGCCGGCTGAGCCATCTATCATCTATAAACAAACAGGTGGTGTGTGGTGTACACAAACACAAACACATGCATGAAGGCGACCGGACGTGAGGAGGCGATAAGCATCAAAAAATAGCAGCGGCAACAGGAAAAGTCGACGGGAGACGACAAAAGGATGTACGCATGGGCCCAGGTGGCTTTAGTGCAGTGCAATGGACTTGGCTGGGATCTCTGGCCTGTCACCTCTCCCACTTGGCCACCACCTCCACTGCTCGCTTCCTATTGCTTGCTACTACCTCGCTCCTCTCAGCTCTGTGTATCAAATGGTAGGCGCACACTTGCTCTCACCAGGCCGGACAGGGACAAGACGCCCAACTCGCCGCCGGAACAAGAAATTCAAGTCCCATACTAATGAAAAATGCAAAGGGTGTTTTGGTCAATTCATGTTTTCTCTTGTTTTCCAATAGTACACCAAGGCATAGCAAGTTTTATAGAAAGGCAGAAATGTTTGTTTACAAGATTTCCTATAGAGTCTTCAGTTGAAGGGTTTATTAAGTCCAGGTTCACAAGTATAATGTACCAAATTTTGATCCAAAATGTAAGTTTCTTTTCCAAAGTTCATCTATAATAAAAATTAATTGGTATGGTAGTAGGCAACCATAGGAATATAGGATATAGATACCTTGATTTACCATGAAATGAATGTTATAGTGTATAGTTATGTTTATATGACAAAATGTATTTGCTCCGATATTTTGGTCCCAGCAGGCCGACTCATTTCTATTTCTTCCGCCAACGTCAGCAGCACCGGTGTGATTAATGGCAGCATGTCCCATCACCAACCACCCCATCGGCTTGCCCGCACGTCCGCTTGGTTCCTAGGCGCATGCCCAATTGTTTCCCGCGCGCGGCCTCGTATTGCCCACGTGTGGCCATTAAAGTCTCCTCGATGGTGGCCCACCATGCGTCGTGCGAGGTGGTGGTGGAGGCAAGGCAAAGGTGGACACGGAACACACTGAGGTGGAGGAGGCGGTGGCGATGACGTTGGAGGCAGAGGAGGCGTCGACGAGGGATAGAGCTCGCTGATTCGCAGACATGGACGCGGAAAGGAAACCACGGAGGGAGGAGGAGGAGATGAAGAGAGCCCGCGAGGTGGATGACAGGGTGGGCTTCATGGTCTCGAGCGGGATCCGGCATCGCCGAGATGCCTTTGAATGGCGCAAGGTCTAGTAGGCGGTGGTTGATGGGTGTGAAATACGCCACTTTTTCTCGCGTTTAAGCCCTTAGCTAAGTCAAGAAATTTACTAAGTTTACCTCTCAACTTGCCACTAATGAATAATTAATGCAATGATGTACAATCTCTTCTATTTTTGGATGTTGTGCATGAAATCACATCATAATGACAAATGGACCTACAATTACTCAAGAAAATCGCATCATGAGCATGGAAAAGTTGAATACGCTCGAAGAGGCGGTTCCAGGGGCTTTAACGGGCATCGGTACGGGCAAGCCCCGCCCGTACCGTGCGCCGGTACCATGTGTCGCTGCATTCCCGAGGTCAAACCCTATAAGTTTCGTGAAGAGACCGATGCCAAAAAGAGAGCCACAATCGTCGCCAAATAGTGCCGCCATCCACCAGATTCATCTGCACCACACCGAAAGAGATCCACCACCATAATTCATCCATCCCATCTACCATCTCCTCCATTTCCATAGCCATCACCATTGTAACAAAGATCTCTTTGAGAATTGGTGACCATTGTAAGAATATTGTGATCAATCTAAGTATTTTGCACAATGATTTCTATCCTTGTATTTGATCTTGATATTATGTGTGAGTAGTCATCATGGGCTGCGGGTTTTGGTGAATCTTCGTAGCGTTTGTGCATCTAATCTTATTATATGTGTAAGGATTGAATAGGAGTTTTGGAATCTTGTATCCTTGTCTCTTTGCCTTGTCTCGCTGATCTTCAGGTACCCATATCATTCGATTCGATCAAGGGAAGAGGTGGGATGAGTGGAGAACGGCGTGCTACCACGAAACCTCAGTGACAGAAAGAGAAAAGTAACGGTACATGTTTAGTGATTCATTCAGGATTATGGCACAATCATCTAGCTTAAGTCTTTGATATGTATTCATTTACTTAATAACTAGTGTTGCTTGCGGCTGTAAGGACAGTGGCTGGACCATTAGGCTCTTGTCACCTCTGACTTTAGGGGCAAGAGTATTTATCGGAAGTGTTACTCACAAATCTCTTATCTCTATTTTATTTGTTACACATATGTGCTTTAATTATATATATATATATGTATGCATAGCTGCAGTTGAAACCTTAACCCTGGCCTATTTCCATCATTAAACACAACCCCCTTAAAAGTAAACTAGATAGGTCCGGTAAACTGAAGACAAATTACACTAGCAAGTCTTGTAGACGTTTCCTTTACACCATTTTAGCAATGCTTCCCAAGGTTCGATTAAACCTAGGTCTTCTAGGAAAAAATCTTATCACACCATAATCCGTAATCTGAATTGAAGGTATCAACCCATTTTCTGGCGCCGTTTCAGGGGAAGCAATTTCGCTATTCCGGTAAGGATACTAAAGACCTTGTTAGCCACTTTAGATTTACTTTTAAGTTTTTATTTATGGTTATTAGTTCACTATTTTATTGTTTACTTGAAAATCCAAAAAAGAGTTACTTATTCTTTTACAATCATAGAGGAAAACACCAAAAGGATAATCATTATGGTATAAAAGAAGCTTGGGGAATATGCTATCCCCAATGCTGATTTTATTCATGCACCCATAACTCATCCCGCTATTGTAGCTGAGAACTATGAAATTAAGCCTAACCTTTTAAGTTTGGTTTAGCAGAACCAAATTTGGAGGCTGAGGCAGTGAGGACTGATATGTCCAAATTGCATCACTATTTATATCATAATTTGTTGTTATTCACTGATATATTTCATATTTAGATATGATACTTATGTTATTTCATCTATTTTGCATGTTTGATGATTATTGGAGAATTAGCTGCCGGAGTCAGAATGCTGCAGGAAAAAGGACCGTCAAGATACCATATTTCTAAAGATCAGCAATTCCCAGAAAATACCCAGAAGTTCCTATTTTGCCACCCTCTAGTTGCGCCTAGACATGGTGTGGTGGCCCTGGCCCACCTCTGACAGCGCCCCTTCGCGTATTTCATGTCTCGCGAACCCTAAGACGAGAGGAGGCATCGCAGAAATATTCCGCCGCCGTGACGGGGCGGAAAACCACAGAGAGAGAAAAGCTCTCCGGCAGGCAGAAATCTGCTGGGGAAATTCCTTCTCGGAGGGGGAAATCATTGCCATCGTTATCGTCATCGAGCTGGATTTCATCGGGATCATCATCATCTCCATCACCTCCACCATCTCCACGTCTCGTTGTAACATTTTTGGGTTTGATCTTATCTAGTTCATAGGGGAAACTTTCCCGGTGTTAATTACTCCTTGTAGTTGATGCTATTGAGTGAAACCATTGGATTAAGGTTAGTGTCCAGATTGTTATTCATCATTATATCACCTCTGATTATGATCCATATGATGTCTTGTGAGTAGTTCGTTTAGTTCTTGAGGACATGGGAGAAGTCGAGATGTTAGTAGTAGAATTATGTTGAGTAATATTTAATGGTTTGATATTTAAGTTGTAGTGCTATTCTTCTAGTGGTGTCATGTGAACGTCGACTACATGATAGTTCACCTTTATGGACCTAGTTGAATGCATCGTGTATTTGGCTACTCATTGTGGGGTTTCTGGAGTGACAGAAACCTAAACCCCCATTGGGAAACCAGTGCATGAGGGAGTGTAGGATCTCAAAGTTTAAAGGTGTGGTTAGATTTATCTTAATTACTTTCTTGTAGTTGTGGATGCTTGCAAGCGGTATAATCACAAGTATGCATTAGTCCAAGTTGGGGTAGTGTATTAGCATAGGTTCACCCACACAACACCTACCAAACCATTAAATATTATTTAGCTACGTGAAGTGAAAGCACTTGCCGAAATTCCCGTGTGTCCTCAGGAACGTTTGTACATCATAAGTAAAACAACCGGCTTGTCCTTTGCTCTAGAAAGGATTGGGCCACTCGATGCAACTATTATTACTGTATTTTATTTACTAGTACTTTATTTATTTGCAATATCAAAAACCCATGAAAACCTGTTTTCTAGTATTTATAGTGAATCCTTGATCAAAACTGCGTGCCAACACCTTCTTCTCCTCGTTGGGTTTGATACTCTTATTTATCAAATGTATCACGATACACCCCCTATACTTGTGGGTCATCAAGACTGTTTTCTCGCGCCGTTGCCGGGGATTGAAGCTCTATTGAAGAGTGGAATTGGTAAAGGAAACATTTACTGTAAGTGTTATTTTTATTTTTGTTTGCTGATTTATTTCATCATGGAGAAGTCTCCATTTGACTCCCTATTTTGGGTGTACTACGGCCACTGTTACGGTAGTAGATGAACCACCGCCTGCTCAGTTGGATCCTTTTAAACTACCTATGAAAATTGTTGAACATGTTATGAATAAATGTTATTTAGGAGATTGAATTTTCCATCATGTTGATCATTTACTCTTTATACATGAATTATGCGAGTTGTTCAAGTGTGCAGGTATTTCAATGGACCAAGTTAAGAGGAAATTATTATCTTTATCACTGAAGGGCAGAGCTGCGGAAATGTATAAGATGATGAAGAATGGCCAATCTATTGGCTGGGAGGAAACTGTACCTCTCTTTTATTCTAAATTCTATCCTCCTAGTGAGTTCATAAAGATCGTAATCAAGTATATAATTTCTGGCCTCACGATGGAGAGAGTATTGCCCAAGCTTGGGGGAGATTGAAGCCACTAATGCTCAAATGTCCCATTCATGAGCTTCCCAGTAATATTGTTATTAATAACTTCTATACAAGGCTTTCTCTTCATGATAAGACTTTATTGGATGCTTCTTGTTCTGGATCATTTACATGTATGAAAGAATAAGCTAAATGGGATCTTCTCGACCGCATTCAGGAAAATACTGAAGGATGGGAGAATGACAAAGTAAGAAAGTTAGGTATACATTATGATTATGAATGCATTAAATCTTTTATGGGAACTGATGACTTTCATAATATTAGTGTTATTTATGGCCTTGATTCTCAAATTCTTGCAAACTGCTTTAAGGTCTTTGCCTCTTATCTTGATGTTCCCAAAAAGGATTGGAATAAGTACCATGCACCTTATAAAGACATTGTTAATTGTGTTCCTGCTAAAAATATTGAAGTTTGTACTGTTGATCGTATTTTGCATGAACCTTATATTGAGAAAGTACCTTTCCTTGCTAAGGTAAAGGAGCATTCTATTATAACTAGTGTGGTTAACAATAGTACAAATAAAGATATAGAACCTGATGAACAAATAACTGTTGACCCTGCAGTAGCGATAGTAAAGGACCTTGTCACTGAAAATGTAGAAGATGGACACATTATCTTCTGTGAAGATGCTTCTAATATTGTTTCACATCCTAGCAAATCTAGGAAAACTAGTGTTCCTATGCAATAGGTGATTATTGCTATTATGGTTTATGTGATATTGGTGCAAGTTCAAGTGTTATTCCTTATGAGCTTTACAGGGAAATCATGCATGAAATTGGTTCTTGCGAACTAGAAGAATTTGATGTGGTTATTCAGCTTGCTAATAGAGAGACGATCTCTCCAATTGGTATTGTTAGAGATGTGGAAGTTTTATGTGGTTAGTTTAAATATCCTGATGATTTTCTAGTACTTGGTTCAGCTGCTAGTAAGACTTGTCCTATCATTTTTGGTAGACCTTTGTTGAACACTTGTGTTGCTCTTTTAGATTGTAAGAAGGAGAAATTTATTACTAAATTTGATGGAGAGTCTTATGAGTTTAATTTTTCTAAGTTTGCCAAGCTTCTTATGAAACTGAATTGCCTAATGAAGATTTTAGAGTTGAACAACTTGCCTCTATTGCTCTTGCTCCTAATGATGCTTTGCAGCAATATATGGAGGACCACGAAAGTGAGATCTTTATGGAGGAAATAAATGAGATTGACGAGATTCTTCTTCGTCAACCAGAGATGCTTAAACACAATTTACCTGTGGAACACTTGGGTACCACATTACCACCCAAGGAGGATCCTGTTTTCAATTTAAAACCTTTACCTAATGATCTTAAATATGCTTATTTTGATGATAAGAAAATATATCCTATCATTATTAGTTCTAAACTTCCAGGGCAGGAAGAGGAAAGGTTATTGGTAGTATTGAAGAAACACCGAGGAGCTATGGAATATACTCTTGATGATTTGAAAGGGTTCTCCCCTACTATATGTCAGCATGCTATTAATATGGAACCTGATGCAAAGCCAGTTGTGGAACATCAACGCCGTTTAATTCCTAAGATGAAGGATGTGGTAAGAAATGAGGTATTGAAACTCCTTGATGCTGGTATTATTTATCCTATTGATGGTAGTAGATGGGTTGGTCCTGTGGATTTTGTCCGTAAGAAAGGAGGAATTAATGTTGTGCCTAATGAGAATAATGAGCTTATTCCTCAAAGAGTAGTAGTTGGTTATAGGATGTGCATTTATTTTAGAAAAGTTAACAACGTTAGTAAGAAGGATCATTATCGTTTACCTTTTATTGATCAAATACTAGAATGGTTGTCTAAAAAAGCTCTTTTTTGTTTTCTTGATGGTTATTCTAGGTTTTCTCAAATGGTTGTTAAAAAGCAAGATCAAGAGAAAACCACTTTTACTTGTCCTTATAGAACTTATGCTTATAGACGTATGCCTTTTGGTTTGTGTAATGCTCCTGCTACGTTTCAAAGATGCATGTCTGCTATCTTTCATGGTTTTTTTGAAGAAATTGTGGAAGTATTCATGGACAATTTATCCATCTATGGAACTTCTTTTGATAACTGTTTTCACAATCTTGATAAAGTTTTGCATAGATGTGAGGAAACTAATCTTGTTTTTAATTGGGAGAAATGCCACTTTATGGTAAATTAAGGAATTATTTTTGGACATAAAATTTCTGAAAGAGGTATTGAAGTCGAAAGAACCAAAGTTGAATCAATTGAGAAAATGCCCTATCCTAGGGATGTTAAAGGTACCTTATGGAAAAGAAAGACGCTAAGCCTATGCATATTAGATGGGTGTTGCTTTTACAAGAATTTGATCTACATATGCCAGATATGAAGGGTGCTGAAAATCCCGTTGCTTATAATTTGTCTAGATTGGAAAACATTTCTTATGATCCTATTCCTATTAATGATAGTTTTCCAAATGAACAGTTGGCTGCAATAAAATTAACCTCGCGAGAGAGTCCTAGGTATGCTGAATATGCTAACTTTATTGTTTCCAAGTACTGCCTCCAACATTTATAGCTCAGCAAAGAAGGAAATTCTTTTATGACTTGAGCTATTATTTTTGGGATGACCCACACTTATATAAATAAGGAGTGGATGGTATTATGCGAAGATGTTTTCCAGAATATGAACAACGAGAGAGATTGAGAAAATGTCATGGTAGTGCTTATGGAGGACATCATGCTGGAGATAGAACTGAACAAAAGGTTCTACAATCAGGTTTTTATTGTCCTACTCTTTTTAAGGATGAAAGAAAGTTTATTTTATCTTGTGATGAATACCAAAGAGTTGGTAATATTTCTAGACGCAATGAAATACCTATGAATTATTCTCTTGTTATATATTCAACCATTTGACTGCTGGGATTTGACTTTATTAGTCCTTTTCCTCCTTCAGAAGGTTATACTCATATACTTTTTGTTGTTGATTATTTTACTAAGTGGGTAGAAACTATACCTACAAAGAGTTCTGATGGTGAGACTTCGTTAAAAATGCTTAAGTATGTTATTTTCTCTAGGTTTGGTGTGCCTAGATATCTTATAACTGATGGAGGTTCTCATTTTATTCATGGTGGTTTTAGAAAGACCCTTGCTAGATATTATGTTAATCATAGGATTGCTTCAGACTATCATCCCCAAACAAGTGGGCAAGTAGAATTATCAAATAGAGAAATTAAATCTATCTAGCAAAAGACTGTTAATAAATCTAGGAAGAATTGGGCTAATAAGCTAAATGGCGCTTTTTGGGATTATAGAACTGCTTATAAAAATCCTATGGGTATGTCTCCTAAAAAAATGGTTTATGGAAAAGCTTGTCACTTGCCTTTAGAATTAGAACACAAAGCTTATTGGGCAGTGAAAGAACTTAATAGAGACTTTAAACTAGATGGTAAGAAAAGATTGATTGACTTGAGTTCTCTAGATGAATGGAGAAATGAAGCTTATGAAAATGCTAGACTCTTTAAAGAGAAGGTTAAGAAGTGGCATGATAGGAGAATTCTTAAGAGAGAGTTCCACATTGGTGAGAAAGTTCTATTGTGTAGGTCTCATCTCATATTTTTTGCAATTACTCTCAAAATGGGAATGGCCTTTTATTATTGAAGAGGTGTATCGTTTAGGTGCAATAAAAATTGCTTCATTAAAAGATAACACTACACAAGTGGTGAATGGGCAAAGACTCAAACATTATATTTATGGAGATTCTTATAATGAATATATTGCTATTATTCAAGTGGTGACTCCAGAAGAATTTATTAAGGAGCAAATCCAGGAAATTGTAGAGTCCATTTTCGAATAGGTAATGATTTTAGTATGAAATAGTTTGTGTTAAACTTCCCGGCTTATATTTTAGTCATTTTTATTAAATATGGAAAAATACAAGACGAAAACGGGTAGGAAACGGTGCCCGAAGGCACCACACCACCCCTAGGCGCGAGGCAGCCCCAGGCCGCGCCTAGGCATGGTGTGGGCACCCCGGAGCTCCTCTCCGACGCGGTTTCGCCATGTACCTTCCTTTTGTTGTAAAACTTTTTGCTATATAACCACCCGGATCCCCCGAGGCACTACTAGGAAAAAGGCAACCAGTGACGCACCACATATAGCCATCAGTGGCGCACTAGTGGTGCGCCACTGTTATCACGCCACTGCTAACTCCTAGTAGTGGCGCACTAGTGGTGCGCCATTGCTATTTGGCTTAGCAGCGGCGCACCAGGTAGTGCGCCACTACTAGC
The DNA here is from genome assembly GCF_022539505.1 of Lolium rigidum. Taxonomy (NCBI): domain Eukaryota; kingdom Viridiplantae; phylum Streptophyta; class Magnoliopsida; order Poales; family Poaceae; genus Lolium; species Lolium rigidum. The sequence continues at coordinate 295,086,424 of NC_061513.1, forward strand.
TTCATGGTGCGCCACTCCTAAATGCTGAGGTGCGCCACTGGACAGAAACAAGGTGCGCCACTACTAAAATTTGAAATTTCTAGATCTGGATCTGGATCTGGATCTGGCACATTTTGTTTCGAATTTTTTTGGCTCGTTATTTTTTCTCGTTTTTGTTGCTAGAATTATTTGTGCAATGTTCATTCTCATTTTTCTTAGCCTAGCCGCCGGTGAGGATGGATGAGAGAGGTAGGAGAGGTGAAGAGAGGTGAGGAGATGGAGGATGTAGGAGAGGATGAACAAGAGGACGAAGGCTAGAGGTAATGGAGGCCAGAGGGTCGCCGAGGGTCGTCGGGGGTCGCCGGAGGGTCGCCGGAGGATCGCCGGAGGATCGTCGGAGAGTAAGGTCACCGGAGGTCACCATAGCGGAGGAGCTCGCCGGAAAGTAAGGTCACCGGAGGTCAACATAGTGAGGAGGTCGCCGGAGTGAAAGGAGAAGTAGAGGAAAAGGATGAAAAGAGAGGAGGAGAGAAGAGGAGAGGATGAGGAGAGGAGAGGATAGGAGAATGAGAGCAGGAGAATGTGTGGAGGAGGAGGGAGGAGGGAGGAGGGGGTAAGTGGTTGGCTCCTCCCACTTTGAATCTCGGCCATTTTGAAATTCGTGGGCGGGAAGCTTAGCTGTGGCGCACCAAGGCATGGGTGCGCCACCGCTAATTTTTTTATTTTTTTTGAAATTTTTTCATCAAAATCTAAAACCTGAAAAAAGTCCTGTTTCTGTTTTCCAATTGAGGAATCCATTTTTTGTCCAAACGGCCATAGGCGGTTGAATTCGAATAGGAAATTTCGCGTAGATAGATTTTGATATAAAAAAGTTTTTCATCGGAGGTCGTATGCAACCCAGAAATCCCGTTTTACCGAAAGATGACGCACCATGTAGAGGTGCGCCACTGCTACATAAAATAGCTGTGGCGCACCTCTACATGGTGCGCCATTGCTATGTATAAGGCTGGGTCAAACCCATGGTCAAACTTAGTGGTGGCGCACCACAGAAGAGGTGCGCCACTACTACATTTTTTTATAGTGGCCCACCACTTTCCGGTGCGCCACTGCTAAGTAGTAGTGGCGCACTGCCCTCTTGGTGCGTCACTAACACCCATCTTACGGCTAGGCCTTTTCCTAGTAGTGAGGTCCGTATATCGTTTTCTCGTCGTCAGGATTTGTTCTCTGATTTAGAGCCACCATGTCTTCTTGTGGATCACCCAACGACAACTCCTTCGTGAACGCTGTCAACCCGTACATGAATGAGCTGAAGATGCATCCTAAGGAGTTGTTGCTAAAGGATGGGAAGGTGCAAGTGGAACATGTTCGGGGTCCTAGATATGTTTGCAATGTATCACCATCCACTAGATTAATCTGCACCACACCGAAGGGGATCCACCAACATAGTCCATCCATCTCATCTCCCATCTCCTCCATAGCCATAGCCATCACCATTGTAATAGAGATCTCCTTGAGAATTGGCGACCATTGTAAAAATATTGTGATTTTAATCTAAGAATTTTGGACAATTATTTCTATCAATGTATTTGATCTTGATATTATGTGTGAGTAGTCCTCACGGGCTGCGGGTTGGGGTGAATCCTCGCAACGTTAATGTGCATCTAATCTTATTATATGTGTAAGGATTGAATAGGAGTTTTGCAATCGTGTATCCTTATCTCTTGGCCTCGTCTCGATGTTTGCAGATACCCATATCATTTGATTCGATCAAGAGAAGAGGTGGGATAAGTGGAGAACGGCGTGCTACCGCGAAACCTCCGTGACAAAAAGGGAAAAGTAATGGTACGTGTTTAGTGATTCATTAGGGATTATGGCACAATCATCTAGCTTATGTCTTTCGTCTGTATTCATTTACTTAATAACTATTGTTGCTTGCGGCTCTAAGGATAGTGGTTGGACCATTAGACTCTTGTCACCTCTGTCTTTAGGGGCAAGAGTATTTACGGATGTGCTTTTCATAAATCTCTTATCTCTATTTTAGTTGGTACACATATGTGCTTTAATTATATATATGTATGCATAGCTGCAGGTGAAACCTTAACCCTAGCCAATTTCCATCATTGAACACAACCCCCTTATAAAAGTAAACTAGATAGGTTCGGTAAACTGAAGATAAATTACACTAGCAAGTCTTGTAGATGTTTCCTTTACACCATGTTAGCAGTACTTCCCAAGGTTCGATTAAACCTAGATCTTCTAGGGAAAAATCTTATCATACTACAATCCGTAATCCGGATCGAAGGTATCAGTGGTCTGGGTTGCCCTCCAGATGAGAAATGTTGGGCCCTCCAGCCACGCGCGGCGGAGGACGGCGACGGGTGGGGCGCGCGATGACGAGTAGACGTGGCCATGGTAGAGAGTGTGACGCTGAGTAGATACAACCGTCTTTGTTTAGGTTAAAACCTCTATCTAAAGAAGGTTAAGTTTAGCCAAATGTAATGACAACTACCTAACTAGTTCATTGACTCATTGCTACATGGGCCCGGGGTGGAAGCGGCAGGACGTGTGAGTTGTCAGAGACATGTTCGTGCGGACGCATATCCAGCCTAAATTTGGATTCGAAATGGGTCAGTCCGCCCACCTTGTTCCATGTCCATGTCTATGTGCGGATAAAACGAACGGCCTCAACCCGTCTGAATCGACCTGTTGTAGATGACTAAAGTTCAGACCCAGCTGGTAAGGTCACCTCCAACGCTCCCTACGTACGAACATCGATGTCTCGCGTCTTTCATGGTCCGCAACGGCCAAAAACGAGGCCCAACGGCAAATCGCAAACGAACCGCGTCGCGCGGACGGCGTCCATTCTGGAGCAAACCAGGCCCAAATCTGGCCCAGATTTGCAGTTGCACGGACACGCCGTGAGTCCGTGGAGTGCGGCTATTTATCCTCCCCAGACCCTCTAGCCACTCAGAGACTCAACCACACCCTCTACAAAGCTCCCACCCCAGTCGCGCCCCTCCGCCGCCCCTCGCCACCACCGCCTAGACCAGCCAACTAGGATGCTAGTTTTAAGCGCACATCGTTGCAGTCTACGTAAGGGACTCTCGCTGTCGTTGTTGAGTGTCGTAGAGCTGTAAGAGAGGTCTCTATCTAGCTCACCGCCACCCGTGGTCCACGCTGCCCGCAACTTGTTCGACCGAATTCTTAGATGGTCGGCACGGTAATCTTCAGGCCTCGCGGTCCCGCTTTTTTTAGTGTTTACGAATGCAATGTGTTTCTCAAGTGTGTTCTATGCCATGTAGATCATGGCCGACAGTTTGGACGAGTATTTCTACACCAATATCATTGACATGTCAGTCCGACGATGACACCTAGATCCTCGTGGTCGTGGCCCTTCTCATCCATGATCAAGAGTGGCACGAGTAGAAGCTCAAGGGCTCGGTGAAGGGTCGGAAACCAGCGCTTGAACGTGGTCGTGTGGCTGTCCATGGGCAACTATGGCAGGACTACTTCCATATGACCAATCCCTGGTTCAAGGCACCGTGTTTTCGGCGATGTTTTTCAAATGTAAAGGGACCTATTTTTGAGGATTATGCACAGTGTGAGGTGCTATGATGACTACTACAATTTAACGGTGGATGCCATAGGTAAACTTGGCTTCACTTCTTACCAGAAATGTACTGCGGGGATTAGGATGCTAGCATATGGAACATCCGCCGAACTAGTGATTGAGTACATTCGCATGAGCGAGTCTGGTTGCCTTGAGGTAATGTACATGTTCTACAAAGCAGTGGTTGCAGTTTTTGCATAAGTGTTCTTGATGCAACCAACTATTTCTAACACTACCTGTCTATTGTCAATCAATGCAGCAAGAGGATTTCCTGGTACACTTGGAAGCATAGATTGTATGCACTGGGATTGGAAGAACTGTGTATTTGGTTGTCAAGGTCAGTATCATGGTCATAGAAAATGGGTGAACAATCATGCTTGAGGTGGTTGTGCCTTAAGAACTTTGGATTTGACACTCTTTCTTTGATATGGCAGGCTCAAACATTGACATTATTGTACTCCAACGATTTTCGGTGTTCACTCGTCTTGCTGAAGGTGATGCTCCACCGGTCCAATATGATGGCAATGGCCAGCTCTATGATAAATGGTACTATCTATCTAACGGTATCTATCCTCAATGGTTAACACTTTTGAAGACAATCCGTGTAACTAAGAATGCGAAAGAGAGTAGGTTTGCTAAAGATCAAGATGCATGTAGAAATTATGTGAATCGGGAATTTGGTGTGTTGTAGTCTCGTTGGGCTATAGTTCGGCACCCTCCTAGGACATGGAGCCATCAGACTACGTGGGAGGTCATGACTGCATGTCCGATCATTTACAACATGATCGTTGAGGAGGAGCGCGATGAGAGCATGTTTGACCAAGGCTAGGAACACCAGGGTGAGAATGTTGCGACCGAGCCTGGACCACCGGCAGACTTGGTAGATTTCCTGGTAATGCAGAATGATATGCCTGACAAAACAAATCACATCAAGTTCCAAAAGGATTTGGTTGAACATATGTGAACTCATCTTGGAAATAACTAGTTATTTAGTATTTTTTTGAAAGGATAGGGAAACCCCTACAGTTTTTTTTAATAATAAGAATGCAAATCGGTGTCCCTGCAGACTTAAACCTGGGTGGTGGGGTTTTGCATCCACTTCCCTAACCAAGTGAGCTAGTATTTATTAGATTTTCATTGCAAGGCATGTAATTCGTGTAATAAACTATGTCCTATGACTTTGTATTTGTTTTATGAACTTGGTTGCTATGATTGTGTACATCGTCTCAGAATCAACATATGAATTTATTTGGGTGAGTTTCTTGCTATGTATAGTCATAAACACAAATACTGATGAAAAATGATAGAAATAGGGAGGACGCGGACAAAATGTGAGCCGTTGTAGGGGGCATTTCCACCCACAAACTGACTACGGCCTTTTCCTTTTCCGTGGACCGCTGCATCTGAACAAAAACAGATTGAAATACGCTCCGTTTTACGTTTGGCTGTTGAAGATGGCCTAATTAATATATGGACTTATGAAATGTGGAGCACTGGTATCCTTCTAACAAATATTCAATACCTCCAGGGGCCATACATGTGCATATGAAATTGTATTTGGGATACTAAATAAATGTTACGTAAAACTTGATTAATAAAACATGCATACAGAGCCGTAAGATCGGGGGATTCAGGAGACTTAATTGTTCCAAATGTTCCGGGCACCAACCATATCCCCGTTTCTAATTAAGAATCTTCTTCCCTCTCACTCGCCAGATAATTAGTTATTTCAGTTAGTTGACCTACACGTCCACTTTATTAATACCTGAAACTCTGTATATATGAACCACAGAAACTAAGATTCCTTCCCTTATGGAACAACATTTCAATGATAGCAACGCTGGCCTATTTACTTCACAAGTTTTGGTTCGTCGTGCAGGTTTGATTTACTCGCTGCGTCACAACCTGAAGCTTTTGCATCTTTGTCCATCAGTTTTCTGTAAATTTGACCAAGAGGTAATTGGCTATAACCTATAAGATGATGCCGATCAATCTCTGGTAATTGGGTGACGTTATATGCCTACCTATTGCACAATGACGACACTGGCCTAGACTTTCCAAGTCCACGTGCACATCAAATGGGATCACATATCTTTTCTATTTTTGTCGCTTTAATGGCTATTAGCATCTAATTATATAATGCTGACTAATCTTATGTACGAACATGGACTATGGACTGTTATCAAATAAAATAATTAGTAAGGATGTCGCTTTTTTGATATAAGCCGTGTGTCACATCCATTTAATTAACCAACATACCATGTTCCTCCTAGGGCGCAAATCCAGGCCCCTTATGTATTTAGCATTATTGAATGCAAATTCCTCACCTGATAACAAGGTTGTGTTGTTCACGGGCGATGGAATTGTTTTTAATTTATAATTAAACTTCCAATATGGAGTTAAACTCATAGATTCCACAAATACCTTTGAGCTTCAAATAAGGTTCAATCCTAGTATATAACTGTGATTCCTAGTCATCGGAAGGGATTTTGTATCACACTAGCAAATCCATTATATATGCAAGGGCTCTGGGTAGGCAAAATCTAACCCACATGATGAAATCTTACATAAATTGTACAAAAATCTTGTTTCTATTTTTCAGAAATATATTATTTAAAATGCAAATATTAATCAATTCTAAGGGATAATATATCTTACTCATTCTTTCACTGTTCTCTGCACTTCCTTTTTAGTGTGCAAGCCTTTTTTTACACCTTCAATAATATAATGTGAAATATCATAATTTAGTTACATAACCTAAATTCAAAGTGCATGATAAATTAATGTAAGTTGAAGTACTTTCTATTTCCTATCTTTCTTATTAGTGCTTAAAGTTGAGAACATGAGAGAAGATAAACATAAAAACATAGTGTATATATACTTTATGTTCTTCTAAGAACTACAAATTAGCCGTTCAAGGACCTATATAATAACTATGTGATTGAAGAAAAGTCAATAGTATTTGAGTCACTAATCTTATGCTAGTGTGAAAGCATGTTGTTTCTAGAGCGGGAGGATCAAAGGAAGGTCCCAGTCAGAAAGAACAAATGCACAAGACTAAAGACTAGAAGAATAAAATGAGAAAACTACTAACTTTTGCAAGATAGATGACGTTTTGGATTTAAATTGTATAGTCACGAAAAAGATGCTTTCAGCATATATCCTCTCAGGATTAAGTAAGTAATTAGTTTAACTATAGTGGCTTTTGTGGCATATTCCCATGATAAAATTTAACTATACTAATATATGAAAACAATTTGTTTACTTAGAAATTAATGGATAGACAATCATAGCCGCTTGTTATGTATTTTGGAACACGAGTTTCCTGTTAATTTATTCGATAAGTATCAACAAGCATATGGATTTACAGAAAGAATATTCTTCATACATATCCCTCTAGTCAATTTTACTCATTTCGGTGGGTTAAAGATAGCCAGTATGTTGTACTACTTGCATGTTGTAGTACCATCATCAGGTACATTGCATCAACCCATACATCAACATCCAAGTTGCTAAGATAAAATAACATAACATCGAGCTCCCCTCGCGACACGCCAGAAAACTCACATGTAATATGGACCTTTCGGAGGGTGCAAAACATGCAAAATCCCCACTCCAAATCACAATCACTTTGAAATTGAACACATATACCAAATATGCCCCAAGATATTACTCCCATGTACACATGTACAAGCATCCAAAATAGAAACACCACAATAGCTATATATACACCAACACATGTGTACAGCCCCCATATCAACCACCTCATCATCATATATTGTCCAGCCCTAGCTTGAACAGCAACTCACCATACACACAGAACACGAATTATTTTTCATATGTACCTAGCTAATTAGCTAGTACCACTATCACAGCTCACACACACAAGACACACAGACCCACAGACCCAAGAAACCAAGAAAAGCAGTAAGCCATGGGGGTGGAGATCCTGAGCTGCACGGCGGAGCACTCCTCCCAGTACTCGTCCGGCGCATCCACGGCCACAACGGAGTCCGGTGCCACGCGTCCGCCCACGGTACCGAGCTTTCCCGTCGCCGTCACCGACGAGGCCGTGACCTCGCGGCCGGCGTCGGCGCAGTCGTCGTCGTCGTCGCGGTTCAAGGGCGTGGTGCCGCAGCCCAACGGGCGGTGGGGCGCGCAGATCTACGAGCGCCACGCGCGCGTCTGGCTCGGTACGTTCCCCGACGAAGACACCGCCGCGCGCGCCTACGACGTGGCCGCGCTTCGGTACCGCGGCCGCGAGGCCGCCACCAACTACCCCTGCGCGGCCGAGGCGGCGGAGCTCGCTTTCCTGGCGGCGCACTCAAAGGCCGAGATCGTCGACATGCTCCGCAAGCACACCTACGCGGACGAGCTCCGGCAGGGCCTGCGCCGCGGCCGCGGCATGGGCGCGCGCGCGCAGCCGACGCCGGCGTGGGCGCGGGAGCCCCTCTTCGAGAAGGCCGTGACCCCGAGCGATGTCGGCAAGCTCAACCGCCTCGTGGTCCCCAAGCAGCACGCCGAGAAGCACTTCCCGCTGAAGCGCTCGCCGGAGACGACCACCACCACCACCGGGAAGGGCGTGCTGCTCAACTTCGAGGACGGCGAGGGGAAGGTGTGGAGGTTCCGGTACTCGTACTGGAACAGCAGCCAGAGCTACGTGCTCACCAAGGGCTGGAGCCGCTTCGTCCGGGAGAAGGGCCTCGGCGCCGGCGATGCCATCGTGTTCTCCTGCTCGGCTTACGGGCCGGAGAAGCAGTTCTTCATCGACTGCAAGAAGACCACGCCGATGGCCAGCCGCACGGCATCGCCATCGGTGTCCCCTCCAATGGAGGGGACGGCGAAAGTGGAACAAGTCCGTGTGGTGAGGCTGTTCGGCGTCGACATCGCCGGAGCGAAGCGGGGGCGAGCGGCGGAGCAAGGGCCGCAGGAGTTGTTCAAGAGGCAATGCATGGAGCACGGCCAGCGCTCTCCTGCCCTAGGTGCCCTCGTCTTATAGCATCTGCACATACACCCTCTTCTTGATGTTGTTGTTGTTGTCACACTATATATGTTGATTTGTTCGTGGAATAGAGTAATTATGTCCCTCAATTTTGCATAGAACCCAGCTTTAAGGAAGATTGCAGAACTGAGCTGTATGTAATTATGTGTGTTTTGTGTAAACCATTACATGGTTCTAGGCGCTAGAGATCATAATAATCCTAAGATCTTGGGTATCTATATGTGCTACCATTACATGAATAATGAAGTTCCACTTTGCCAATCTAAATAGATGTGTTTTTGGTATGTTTGGGTGAAAATTTGTTCAATACTTAGCAATTTAGCATACATGTTGGCAAGGTAAATTTAATTACACCAACTGATATTATATATATAATCAAGCAGTGAGAAATGTTTTCCAAAGCAGTATTGTGCGTACATTTATGGAACAATTTGGGGATTGGGAGCTTAGATGGAAGATAAATTTGAATTGCTTGCTGGTCTAGGATTATATTTTTTCCAATATGATTTGCTTAGCTCACCCAAATGGCTAAAGTTTTGTGCATTGATATCTTCATTTGGGCATATATTGCATGGATCATCAATTTGATCAGTCATCTTGTCTAAATCTTGACTTATGATTAATATCTCATTCCAAGTTGCTTCAAATTCATCATTCCAACTTTTAGTATTCTCATATAACAAAAAAGGAGCAAATTAATTTAATTATAAATTTAAATAGTTAATATATTCCATTTGTTTCTACGATGTGCAAAAGATCCTTTTGTTTCTTTTTTAAGCTTAAATAGTGGGAAAGGCTCCAACTGCAACTTTTACATATCATAATAAAGGTATTTACATATATTTACGAAGGATCATAGTACAAGATAAGCAAAAAGATTCAGATTTCAGCTTGGAACCAGTCCTTACACTTCTGGGAATATTTTCTCTTGATTCTGTGGCTAACAAGCCAATTCCACAAAATTTATTGCTATGCAGCTATTGAAGCTTGGTTCTTTGTTCTTGAAGATTTTTTTTGTTCCTTACTAGCCAAATTGCCCAATCCATGAAGAAATGAGCTTGAAACTTAGCCTTCATATCTTGAAATGCTGTGTATACTGGTAGATTGATTCTTCTTTGAGGACAAACAAAATCCCAGCATTTTCTAGCAAAATGGCATAACGAAAAAGATCCTTTTGTTTCAGATCCTACTATAACTTAACCTTTAGTCTAAAGATTGTTTGTCAAAATTCTGATATTAGTCCAACCTACTGCACTTGGATTGTGTTCTTTGTTGAAGAGCATATATAACACTGGAAATTTGTATATTGATGACCACTGTAAAATGAGCTATAAGAGATTTACCCCAAGGAAAGCTAGCATACTGGGAAATCTATCTAGGTTGTCATGGATAATAGTAAGTAATACTTTTGAATTCTTGCTGGTCTTGGAATGTGTTACAGTCTGTTAATCCTTTACTTGCATGGATAGCATTTGAAATTTAAATTTCTATCTCATGTTTTGCAAGAAGTAATACACAACCAGTATCAAAGAGGTATTTCTATGCTATAAAATATGTTATCCGTACTAACAGTTTTCTATTAATGATATCCATGTTAGTAACTCTAGCAGAATTTGGAACTTAAGGTATTTGTCTCTATTACTCAAATGTTAATATTTTTTAAGAGTCTACAACGTAAACTTCAGATATAAACTATTTCACAGGGATTGATGAAAGCGTCTATTAGGTATTAAAATTTTTATTCACAATGTGCGAAGATAATATTATGGTCAGATAGATGATATATTATTATAATATTTATTAGGAGTAATATTTTCATAAAATTCCAAATTTACAAAATTTGCCCAACATCTTCGTCACAAAAGGTATGGAGCACCATGTCAAATTTAAAAGGGAGTATATTTATGAGCAGAGAGAGTACATAAGAAATGTTCTTTTCTCTAATTACTTATGTGAAATATGTTCACCTGCATAGATCATATGAAATAATGCAATATAATTATAGGCGTGCCACATGCTATAATGTGTTCATTATAATATTTTTTTTGCTGCTTTATTTTCTGCATCGTGCAAATTTGGTTATATTGTTTACACGCACAAAATTGTCACCTTTCTACAAGTTGCAAATGGTCAACCATGGTTTGCGTGTGAATAAGGTTTTTGAGGTCATTCTTACATGCACAAACGTGACATTCCGAAATGTGTGAGCCAGTACATATTATGTGGCCTATCTACCTATACGTATATTCGGTCTGATTTGTTGTACTTGATCAAGTTATATTCTGTAAATAGGAATAGCTGGATAATAATCATTACTATTGTTTCAAATATATGTCGCGTGTCTACCTTTTTTGTTACCTGAAGACTAGTTCACATCCAGGGTGTCCCAAAAATCTTAAACAGCCAGTTCAAGTTGTAACGGAGACAGTATGGTAGGGATCAATCGTACCCATTGCAAAATTGAGATGTCATGATTATCATCGTCCTCCCCTTAGCCCCCCATGGCCTACACAAGAAGCTAGCTGCATAACCAATACGCATGAACCCCTGTATGGTTTTAAGAATATCAACGTGGTTTGTACTAACTAAATACTCCCTCCAACCATAACATACTGTAGCATGTCACTTGTTAATGTCAATTTGATTAGAAATTATAGTATTGTTTTTCAAGGACAGGACAGGGACCAATTAACAGTAATATCGTACGTCCACTTTAATTTGCTAGCTCGCTAGCTAGGCAACTTGCAACATCGATGCAATGACAGCAGCCCAACTTGCTTGAGCATGAACGGCTAGCTAGGTTCATTGTACTCACTAACAGTACTGCAATTCAGTTAAGCTTCTTGAATTCTTATTGTTCTTGCTTGGCATCCTACGTAGCATCGATCACAGGAAAATGCACAACGATATAGAAGCTATTCACCTATATTGAACCCTCCATGTCAATTGCTAAGGTTAATGTTATATTGTGATCCAAATTTATAAAAATACTAATTTGTGACGAGCGGACCAAGGCTCTTCGCCGGAGGCTTGGGCCGAAGAAGAGTTCATGTTGATATGATGACAAAACCAGTTCATGTTGCCAAGTTTAAGCTTTGCTCGATTTTGATTGGTATAATTGTTCATCCCAAGTTGTCGTTTGGTGCCACCAAGTGTTTTCTTTGTTGATCAGGAAATCGTTGAAGTCCATGCTACAAGAGGGTGTTTGTCTTACGGTGGAGTTTTTTTTTATATTGTGATCCAAATTCATAAGATGGCTAACTTCTGACGAGTAGAGCGAGACCCGTCGCTAGATGACCGGGCCAAAGCGGATCATCATTACCGCATATATATACCTCATGTAAACAGGTGGCTATGGTTTATCAGATTATAAGATAACCACGTCGTTTGTAAACATTATTCGATACAATAAAGGTTTGCTGGCTGGCGTCCGTGGTTTTTCCCCTCTGTGTTGGAGGGGTTTTCCATGTTAAAATCTTGTGTCTCCCGCTACGATTTCCTTTTAGTTCTCCGTTATTGCTTGTCGCATTTTATAACAGTTACAAATCGACACAAAGTTAAGTAATCATGTACGTGCAATGAAATACTTCTCGTTCTAGTACTCACCGCATCCTCTCATTGTTTTCATCTTTGGAAACATTATTACCTTCATATAAAGAGAAGCATGTATCTTTAAAGCTAAGCCGACATAAAACAAAGTTATAAGTATGTAAGGATAGGCTGGTTGTTGCCAATAATAAGCAGTCGTTAAATGTTTTGTCATATTGGTAGCGAGACCGCTATAGCTTCAAATAGCTTGTTATTTATGTTAGCTTACAACTGTTCATACTTCCACTGATGTAGTTTGCTCAAAAATATAGTTGATATTTTTTATGTAAATAAATTTTCGTCAAAATGACATTTTAACAAAAGAGTAGAACTTCATAGACAAGACATAATTATATCCATAAGCTTATTTATAAGTCTCAGGAAAAGAACTCAATTTTTTATATCTATCTGGCATTATTAAGTTGTTTCCATGAACAAAATATTGTTCTAGCTGTGGTCACTTGTGTACTTGTCCTGTAAGTTAAAGCTACTCCCTCCAACCATAAATACTTGTCGTAGATTTAAACAAAATGTAGGCTAAAATACTTCTAGATCCATCGAACACAGAAAAAGTATTTTTGACCAGAGGGAATACTGATTTTCTAAGTAAGTATTAGATGTTTCAGTAGACAAAAAAGCTAAGCAAGATTTGTGTCACTCATATGGTATGTATATTGGTAAATTATTATAAGCTATACTACTACAATGTTGTTCTTAGATAGGGTCGACGATGATAGGCCAGAGCTCTCGATAGTTTACCTAGGACATGCGCGGAAACTGCGATTTAAGAACTTTCCATATACATTTTACAAATATTTCATGATCTTTACCGTAGTACAGTTCACTTTTGGTATATAGGTTAGTTAAAAGTTAGGAGATAACCAAAGGAATAAAGATGACATTCCTCAAAAGGTATAAGAATTAAAAATGAAATACAAATGAAACGCAAGATACAAAAATTGCGAAAACTATCATTCCAGGGGAGTTATGGCCATACCTACAAAATAGAGACTTGTATATGGGGAGCTAGGGACTAGAAAAGGAGAGAGATTATATGGACTTGGCAATTAAAAATTCCATGAAATTTGAGCAAATGTTTCACTAGGTTAATAATATGTCTAAGGAGTAGGATGAGATTCTATAGGACTTTTAGAGTTATTTTTTGACATGTGGAAAAATCATCCATAGAGCTAAACTGGACTGGAAACCTTTTCCTTTTTCTGTCATGCACCGCGCACCTGTCTGTGATAGCTGTTAAGAGCTCTCCTACTTATGATGGCATTGAATTGGATTACAATGATTCATCTTTTATAACTGGTTTTGCCTGTTTTCTGTCAGGCAGACCAAATATTTGTATAAGGATATTTTGGAAATACATTATAAAATAGTTTCATATGGTAGGACTGAGAGAGTAATGGGCGAAGTAATGGCCAATGTACACGTAGCAATTGGTGTGGGTCAGCATCTAGTTTAGCTGCAACTTGTCCCTTTCTGATATGCACCGGACGGGCGTATACGACAAGGGCTCAGCTATAGCGGCCAGGCAATTCAAGTGGGGTGTACTACTGCAGTCGCAGTCACTACTGCATCGATCTGCTACTGTATATAGGTGTGTGGCGCCTGCTGTGGGCGCGTACGGTCAGTGCTGCCCATGCTACTTTTAGTGTACTCAGACGTATTTACTCTTCGTAGTCTGTCATCTGTGTTACATATTGGCATTTCCCAATTTTAGAATAGTACTAGGCTAATATTCGTACAGACGTACCCTTGCATCGACCCATCAGTGCATGCATGCTCAGCATATATGTACCAGCTGTTTGTGTGTTCTATTGTGAGTGTGTTGTGTGTGTAGAGAGAGATGCTCACACTTTCTCTGTCTTGTTGCCTAGATTGTCCTGCATGCAGCTCCAATGAGAACTCAGCGAACGGTCACGCGACAACGCCATGAATACTTCAGGTCGAGTCAGACGTCCCAAAACTTTCTCAGCGGTCAATGGTCATTGGTCAATGCTCCACGCTTGTATGTGCATGTCATGTCTTTCAGCCATGTCATGGGTCTCTTGGCACTGCCATTGGTCTATGCATCTACATGGGACCTTTTTTAGACTTTTTGACATGGAAGGTTGGCCAGTATGCTCTATGAATGGCATAGGAATTAACCTCGCATGTTTTCTACAACTAGTTTATGTTTGCACGTACTATTTTCCACTTCAAAATATGGTCTAGGGGCTCCTTTAGTTCATAGAATTTGAATAGGGATTGGATCACAACTCATCAAAAATTCATTTGATGTGATCAAAGAGAACATCTTTCTTAGGATTCAATTAGGCATGACACATCCAGTCATATATCATTTTATTCCGGCTATTTGGTTCTGGAGCTTGCTGGATCGGTGATATTCTGTCGTGCACACCTATGTTTTTATTCCGGTCGTTTGGTTCTAGAGGGAGCGGCGCGAAGCTCCGTTCTTTCTTGCCTTCTGGAGACATTTGCTCCATGGCGAAGTTAGACGCGGAGAATACCATGACGGCTAGATTGGAGGACTAGCAATGGAGATTCAAGTCTCTGCGCTATTGAGGGACTTGCTTGATGTTCTGGGTTTTGCAACATCAGTATGCAAGTTGGGGCGACAACACATGTGAAGTTCAGAGTCTTATCTTTTAGGGTGAAAATCCAACATCTGGCCTTAATTGGTTGTGCCTGGCAATGACCTTATTTAGGTATTGTTTTGATAGCGGGGACTATCTTTAGGGTAAAAACATAGGCTCTTTGATCGGGTGATGATGGTGTTTGTGCACTGTTTCCTTCTTAGATGTGTCGCTTTTGGAGAGCCTAGAGTTCAGGTGTTATCTTGGTGATGAATGTACTGTTGCTGCTAGGGTTGGAATACCGTAGCGGGACTTTTTTCTTAGTTTCCTTTTTTGGCCGCGCGCGTCCGTACTGCCATTAGGGTATTGTGTTGTCGCAGAGGCTGGGTGTAATTGATATCTCTCGACATTAATATATTCACTTTATCGAAAAGTCCAATATCATTCCTATTCCTATAATTTTTCTATCCTATTAATTAAAGAAGTCCTAATGCATCTAGTGATTGTTAACACGAGTCTTCGATAACAAATCTTCCATGCCATAAAGTGTGGTCACAGAAAGCAAGGATGGGAGAACTTTGCTTTTTTGGCGGTACCTTTTTTCTGTAGGTGTTCTATTTTATTTTCTTATTTTTTGAGTAACAATTTTTTTTCTCATTACATCATGCCATAATCAGCTGTACTCAACTTAGTTGCTTGAAACTTAGTCATCCCCTTTTAGAAGACTACATATAGCATGAAACATAGTCACCCCCTTTTCAAAGACTATATATAGCTAGGCTGATGACAAGTTAATTATGTCTTTACATGGAGCACACATGACAAGAAAATACATTTGCTATGTGCATTCTGAGGGGGAAAAAGAACGTTTGAACATCTTGGAATAAGTTTTACATTGTTCACAACGTGCATTGTACAAAATTATGAGCACACACAATAAAATTGTTATAAGATCACAAATTTGAGCGTTGTGAAAAAAAAGATGACTCACATTTACACATAGTTACTACACTTTGGCTAGAATTTTGCCTTTTTTGCATAGATAAAAACATGTATTCATTTTTGCATAGTTCTAGTTCTCATTTTTTATATATATCACACATGATATATTTTCAAATAAAAATGTGGAATGAGTATCTACACATAATAGATAAATTAGTGTATAATCAAACATGAGTGAATATCCGCAATAAATGTATGAGCTACGACAAAGACATAAATCCAAGCTAGCAAGCACACCATCTACGACTGCTTCATCGCCGAACATGGTTTGACCACTTTTTGGCGCGCATATATCTATAGAGTGTGACTTGTTTGAAGTTGGAACTGTACTATTTCTAGATTCATACATGGAATTATGCCTCTAGAAGCATTCACATGGAAAAGTGTGAACACTTGTATAATTGAGAAACAAGATGTACCAACTTGTACAGAAACATGTACACACAATTACACATACTTGCTCTCTGTTAGCCAACAAATTGGTAGTAATCATACTTTAATATGCATCAATCGCGGAACTTAGTCATCCCCTTTTTTAAAACTAGATATACCTTGTAGAGAATGCAAACTTGAATATCTTTTGAACATTGCTAGTACTCATATTTAATATACATCAATCGCGATTTGTTTTACTGAAAAGCGAAATTGTGTAATTTCACATAATTGTAAAAAAGTGTATACGCCAGTGTGAGCTAAAATTTGCAATAAACATGTGGTGCGTCTTATTTGCGACCAAGACATATGTTCAAGCTAGCCAGCACGCCATCTACAACCGGTATCGCTTGTCCATCGCCAAACCCGGTATGACCATGATCTGGTGCATGTATACCGTAGGTACTAAGTGTGACTTGGAAGAAATTTGAATGATACTAGGTATGGATCTAGGCTTGGATTTATGTCTCAAGAAACTTTGAAAATGGATGGATAGATGATCACCACAAAAACCCTCGCCAGGGACGGAGTTGTTTTTAGAATGGGAGCAACTTTGTGGCTTTCCAAGGGGAAACCTTTTTTCCCTGGTTTGGACCGGCAGCACACAGTTTCGGACCCAACAAGTTGCCGGCTCAAGTTCCCATCGATCTCCAACTAGCCCCATTTCTTCTTCTTGCTTGCAACTTGCAACCTGTTCAGATCAAAAGGACAGCCACCTTGTCCCTACCTGGCCATAGCTATTCGACCACCATTGAGATCGATGTGTATGGTTCAAAGAATGGAGATTACCACTTGTACTTAGAATACTATGGTAGACGTACGTAGGTTTCTGGTGATCATATGTAGGTTCAAAGAATCTGCTGCATATGGAGGCATGCAGGCCAATTCTGTGGATTGTGCCACCGATGCATGGAGAGATAAACATTGCACATTTCACCTTTTTCTTAATTTTAATACTACCTTGATATATAGTATCTCTGCTGCAACTTGCATATATATTCTGCAGATGATGCTCATCCATTGGTTGGTTGGTACATGCATGCAAGAACGCATGCTAGCTGCAGACGCAGCATGCATTTTGCTTTTGGTCAAGTACACCGAATCCATTAGGAGCATATGGGAGGTAGACTTTGACAGGAATTTCCACGACTGGGGTTTGGGGTTAACTTGTGGCAACCTGGCTGCTTCTCATTGCGCGCATGAGAAGATCATGCATTTCATGTGCATTTTATTACTTAAGAAATACTAGTAAACAAGGTACAATCAAACTAAAACATCTAGTTTTGACTATTAATTAATGAGGGAACAACTTGATTGTAAGACGAAAATGCTAGCACGTAC
The DNA here is from genome assembly GCF_022539505.1 of Lolium rigidum. Classification (NCBI taxonomy): domain Eukaryota; kingdom Viridiplantae; phylum Streptophyta; class Magnoliopsida; order Poales; family Poaceae; genus Lolium; species Lolium rigidum. The sequence continues at coordinate 295,103,966 of NC_061513.1, forward strand.
TGGATTCATCATGCAAAATACATTCATAGCATAGAATTTCATATTTTCACCTAATTTATGTATACAAAAGTTATTGGTGAAAAATTCCTAATAGAGACCATGACAATGTCCAAGAAGCCATCTATTTACTAGCGGAAATGATAGTTGCTGGTTTCGGTGAAAATATCCTAAACACTTCACAGAAAGAAAAGGAAGCTAATATAGAAAATTGCAGTTGCAATTTTGCTCATCTTAAGTAAATAAAACTAGGAGCATACGCAAAGTAGATTTTGCAGGAAGGTACGGATTTAACTTGCGTTGTTCATGCGTTTTGTGGACAGTTTATTTTATTTAGCAACACTACTACTCGCTTGGTTTGCAGATAGATGGTTTCATAAAAAGCTTGCGATCAAACTTTTCAAGCTTTCACTTGTAATTTATAAATGCAGTAGCAGCTAATTTACCACAAAAGTATTTGTACGAACAAGTGGTATGCAAGTGTAACTCAAGATAAACTTTGAACGTACAAAATTTGTAGGCAGGGAAACACCTCAAATCTTACAAACCTACACCAGAAATCACACCTCTTAAGTTATATGTGTACTTTGTACTTTGTAGCATGCATAAGCATAATGGCGCGTATCAGCCTGCATTTTCCCTGCAAAAATGCTAAAACTGTGATGTGGATGGTTAATCCAATTATGGAAAAACCAAAATATCATAAAAATATTTCTTCCTCGTTGGTCAATTCTTAGCATATTTAATAATATATTTATGGTTAATCCCATGAAGGCTAATCCCATTGTAGGTGCAACATTCATTCAGGTATTGATGGTTAATTCCATGATGGAAAATCGAAATATAACCAGAATATTTTGTCCACGTTATTTAGTTCCTTGGAATCTTTAATTTATTAAATAACTAGCTAGCATACGTACTGCAATTTGCTTGCTGTCACTTGCAGCTTAAATATATATCTAGGCACGTTATCAAATTAGCTGGCTATAGTCGTGATTTATTCAACCGTGGAAGACTAGCCACTTGTCAGTTTTTTAAACCTACCCAAAAAGATGCAAAGTTGCTCCATGTTCAATTGACCCGACCGTGGAAATCATCAAAGGTGAAAAGGACATGATGCCCCCTTTACATGCTGCATAATTAGGTGCTTCTGCTTCATAATTAGTGTATATAAACGCAATTGGGCACGTTGGTTTGATTTGCTAATTCTTTGTTTCTTCAAATTAAAAGCGCATCTAAAATAAACATGGTTGATGAAAACAAGATTTAGTCCAGAGTTGTGAGCGCGTGACTTTATCCATGAAAAGTGTGCTAAGGACACACTTGCGTGGATGTTTGCATCTCCTTTCTAATCCAAAAACATAGTAAACAAGATATATCTATTGCTACTCTATTAAGTGGTGAATTTTGTGAGAAGAGATCTTCTGGGAATAAGATTGTGCTTGCTTGGCCAGAAAAAAATGGAAACCCTGCACTGCACGCTACTGCTGACCGAGAGCCAATGCAGAGCCTTCAGGGGACGTACTACACTTAACAATTCTACTGAGGTGCCAACCAGATGGTAATCCAGTTCAGTAAAATTGTCTGGCGTCTGAATCCAGCAAAGTTACAGGCGGTACATAAGTCTGCACCATCTGAATTATAACCGATTATCCGCGGGCAATTCAGAAGTTGAAACCTACCATGAATTCAGGCCTCATTACTGGTAGCCCAGCACCAAAACTTACGAGAAAAGGCTAGAATTTTTGGCCCACTTCAGAATGGGAAGAATATTGAAATTAAAGAGGCCCTCTGCAGACTGGGAGCGAGGCCCAGTTGCTACTAGGAAGGAGAGGAGAAATTATGGAGGGAAGAAAGAGAGGAGATGGATTACTGATGGCATCCAAGGGCAAACGATGAAGAAAACACGGGTTGCTAAGTGTCTGAGCTTCCATGGCTGAAGGGCGGCTTAGAGCATCTATGGAAGAACTCTCAAAAGGTTCTCAAAATGGGATGATTTCGACTAACATGAGGTTTTAGCAGATTTTTTTTTTGTTCCGCCTAGGATCCTATTAGCCCTGGCCCAAAAAAAAGTTATTAGGTGCATTGGATGTATGCCAACATGCCTGCCATTGCTATATACCCAGGCCAAAGGGGGATTTGGAACTCACCCACCAGCGCATCGCCACCTCCGTCGTCACATTAGTGGATCGGCTCACGGACGTGTCAGCCTCTCCGCATTTCATGAGGGTTCCGGCGAGCACCATCCATGTAGCCCTCAAGGAGGAGAAACAGCTGGCAAGTGTGGTCGAAGGCCGTGGCGCACAAGCACAGTATAAGCAACTGGGCCGGCATCCAAAAGACATGAATCACGCCATCTTAGAGGCAGAGAGCTAGCGCCCGCAGGAGGAAAATGCATGTGGCACCCACTCCTAGAGCGGTGGACAGGCTACATGGCGTGGCTGGAACGTCTGCTAGGATCACGTTGTCTAGGCCTGCCCTAGAGGCAAATAATAAAGAGTGCTTATTGTTACCGTGTGTATCAATGTTTCCAACTAATATACTGAAAAATTACTCAATTTTGTTAAAATCTTATAGCATTTATTGCCCGAAAAGTTTGATGACTAATTGTTGATGCCAAGAGTTGTTGTGAGTGTTAATAATCTCACTAACTCTTGTCAACATATTTTGTCCCCTTGGTGTTAATACTCGGCGTGTATGACCACTTGGAATCCACTAATCTCCCTAAATATTGATAGATGTATCTTGTTCCACTATGTCCCTTCTTAAGAGTCTGCAAAAAAACATGTCCATATACTTTGCCACGTAAATGAGCTACCACTTTTAATCTCCAAATTTAGAAGACCACCTAATGAAAAATACTTAGCTCGAAGAACTGTAGCACATAATGAATCAGTCCGTTGTCAATCTCCAAGCCTGTTTTGCTAGCAGGGCTAAGTTGAAATAATTGATAACCTTAAAGCCCATTCCTCCTTTCTTTTTGGCACACATATTTTTCACCACACTAACCAATTCATATTTTTTATCAGTGCCATTTGCCACCAATAATGTGACATTTCTAATATGATTCTCCATTAGAGATTTTCTGCGGAATCTTAAAGACCGACCCCCCCCCCCCCCTCAACACACACACACACTCAATTTAGCTACACTCACCAAATGTCCCGATGCAAGATAATACTTATCTAAACTATGTTATAGACAACTAAAAATTTCCCCATCATTTTGCATTCCTATGAGTGAGTTGTCCGCGAATAATAAGTTAGAGATTGTCGGAGTGTCACGGAAAACTTTGACGCCGACAACTTCCTCTCACATCTCCACTATAATTAACAATCTAGCTAGCCCATATGCGCACAAAATAAAGAGATATGGCGATAAAGGGTCCCATGACGGAATCCCCTAGATGTTGCAATGATCTCTGTTTCTTCTGAATTGATTCTTACTATACCTGACCGTAGTAACACCTGTCATAATTAGTTTCACCCGCTGCTAGTAAAATCACATGTTTAGCATGATTTTATCCACACAAAAAACATTCCACGCAGTAATAGGCTTTGTGCATGTCGAGTTTACTGCGCAAAACACTTTCTTTCCTTCTCTCGTATTTTTCAAAGCATGAAATGATTCATATCACTAGTGGAAAACGGGGCTGTAACACCGGTTTATAAGGGGCTTTAGCACCGGTTGCCCAACCGGTACAAAGAATCCGGTGCTAAAGCCCCCCTAGCACCGGTTCGTGTTACAAACCGGTGCTAAAGGTCCTCCGCCCGGGCGCTCAGCATCCAGCCACGTGGTGCCCCTTTAGCTCCGGTTCGTAACACAACCGATGCTAAATGTTTCTACCGCGGCAGAGTTTTGGAGTGTTTCCCTGCCGCAACAAGGAAGTACACCAAAATGCCGCGGCAGCGTTTTGGCTCCATTTTCCTGTCGTGGCAGAGTGTGTCGCCACGCCCAGGGATCGCCATTTGAAACACGTTAATGCACACACATAAAGGAAATGGGAAGGCATAACCGACCGCCGCCTTGATCGTTATGTTCATCACTTTGACATGTAGCTCACAAGGTGTCGACTCCGTGATATGATCCACATGGTAGCAAGGAGCCATCGTCGGATCCTCCGCATCATCACCCGGCAGTTCCGTGGAAGCCACACTGTTTTTTCGCTGAGATCCCTTACCGTTATAGCATCGAATGCAGCTTCTATCTGCGGTTGAGCTTGGTGTGGGCCGGTCAAGTGATGAATATACTGGGAGAATAATTCCCGATGTTGGAAAAGCGGTCTGCAACTAGTTACTTTTTCCTCTAACGGCTTCTATCGGGATATTTCTTCATTTCTGCAGGAAACAGAATATACCACAATTTGGAGCCTAGTGTGGTTCGTGTTCGTCCTGGGTGTTCAAGATTCCCAGGGGCGGGTGTGAGCTCGTCATTCTCTCTGTCGGGATGGAACCTCCCCTCTTCAACATCCTTTGTTTCACTTCTAAAGGCTTTGATGAGAAGTGGGGTTTCCTTATGTTTTGTTGTATATATACACCTCCCTTGTGAGTCCAACGTGCCCCATGCGCGTAAAACCAATCCCTTGCCTGATGGTTCCATTTCAATACCTCTAGAGTGATCCCTTTACGAATTAGTTCGTCCTCAATTTTCTTCCACTTAGGCATGCCAGCCTTGTAGCCTCCTTGCCCCAAAATATGGATTTTTCTTATTGGTTGCTGACCTTGTCTTTGTTCTCTCTGATGTCTTGTACGCCACAAATTCGTCCCACTGGTCTTTTATATTCTCATAGGGTCCAGTGAACACCGGAGTCTTTTCTTTCTGAACAAAGTCCTTGTCCAATTTTTCTTGTAGTTTTTGAACGGTTTGCCATCTTCGAAATAGCCCACTTCTTGACTCTTCGTTGTACGATATTCAGCTCGGGATCATCAGGGTCTGGCCTGTCATTCTTACGATCGTCCTTATCTGGCTCCGGTAGGGTGAAATTTACTAGGAGCTTCCTAAATAGCGTATCTTTGGATCTCTTGTCGACCTAACTAACTCCTTCCGTCTTTTTTTCTTCCATTCTTGAGTGGTGATCGGGATGTTGTCCCTCACAAGAACCTTGCATTGACTTGCAAACTTACTTGCGTGAGCTGTTGGAGCAATCGGTTCGCCATCTTCACCGATTTCTTTGATAGTCAACCTTTCATGATCTTCCAACCTTTTGGCTGCTCCCCGTTTATTTGCAATAGATTTTCTCGATCTAGAGGTCTAAAAGAAGAAACAGTGTTAACATATGTATATGCACAAATCGGGCGGCTTAATTAATTAATGTTTATACACCTCGCCGTCGCCTTCTCCCTCATCGGAGCCATCGCCTTCTCCCTCACCGGAGCTATCTCTTTAGTCTTGCTCATATCTAGAGCCATCTCCTCGATTTTGCTCATCTCCCTCACCGGATTGGTTCAGATAAAGCGAGGTGACATCTTCATCATCACTGATAATGTCTTGGAGGATGTATTCCTTTTCTACGTCTATGCCGTGTTCCATAGTTTCTACAAAGACTTACAAGTTATTTCAATGCTATAAACACAAGGAAGCAGTAATTAAGGATAATGCTCAAAACATGATCAAGATTGGAGTTGCACATATATAGCTATTAATTAAGGATAATTCTCAAAACATAATCAAAGATTGGAGTTACACATATAGCTCGGCTCCATTTTTATTTAACCCTAATACATCACTACAAGACTCCTCTCAACGTCGACCGGGTGCTTAGCCGTGGGTGGTGGACAACCAAAGATACAAAACACTCACAGGAGCATAGCTCACATGAGATCCCTAAAGAATCGCCCATGTGTTGGAATACATCGTGTCCAACACATACATGTAATGGCGAACGTGCTCGTCCTCCTCTCTGGTAAGATGATGTACCACCTCCTCGGGGGCCGGCTCCCTCCGCACCGATCCTGGCCCATGTGGTCGCCACCAAAGAAGATCTGGATCGACGACGGGACCCGAATTTCTCACCAAGAAAGTAACACCTCCCAGTGCCAGCCCGGCGGAGCCCAGTCCCTAACCTCCGTCTTCCCGTCAAAAATGTGGCCACCGCTCAGTCTAAGTCGACGACACGGGTAGGGCATCGACATCGTCACCATGGAAACTATGACATAAATTTAACTAATAAAATTATAAATATACTTATAACAACTATAACTAACAGTATGTCATATACTAACCATATAAAATGATAAACAAGGTGTAGATAGCATGAAACAAAAAAACATGTAAAGAATGTGATATCTCGAACTTTCTCGTATGAAGTCAAGGGTTGAAGAGAAGGGTTAGAACTTTGAATCATGAAATGGAACAAACTTGGGTAATAGCTTCACTTTGGAGTAAGTAATAAGGATCTAGGCTTAGTTTTCCATTTTCATGTTTTAAACTTGTTCAAATCTTGGTTAGGGTTAGGGTTAGGGTTTAGGGTTAGAACTTTGAATCATGAAATGGAACAAAACTTGGGTAATAGCTTCATTTTGGATGAAGTAATAAGGATCAAGGCTTAGTTTTCCATTTTCATATTTTAAACTTGTTCAAATCTTGGTTAGGGTTAGGGTTAGGGTTTAGGGTTAGAACTTTGAATCATGAAATGGAAAAAAACTTGGGTAATACCTTCATTTTGGAGTAAGTAAGAAGGATCCAGGCTTAGTTTTCCATTTTCATGTTTTAAACTTGTTCATGTCTTGGTTAGGGTTAGGGTTTAGGGTTAGAACTTTGTATCATGAAATGGAACAGAACTTGGGTAATAGCTTCATTTTGGAGTAAGTAAGAAGTATCCAGGCATAGTTTTCCTTTTTCATGTTTTAAACTTGTTCAACTCTTGGTCAAAGCTGAGTTTGGCCTAAGTTTTCTCAAATTTGAAATGAGGATATAAAGTTTAAAAAAATCAGAAAAATGTGAAACCAACTCACATAGTCTTATGTCATTTTACTAACGATTCCTAAAATATAGGTAGATTTAGACAAGGTTGAAAAAAATTCTTAGGAATGGGGCCGTTTACCCCCACCCCGGAGCCTTTCTTGAACACATCTTAGAGGCCGTTCTTGAAAATGATGAAAATGAGTTTACTCCAGAAAATGAACAAATTACAAAAAAAATGTACTGATGCAGAACAATCAAATAGCATTGCAACATCCAGATAGCATGCCAACTTTCAAATTTGATTTTTGTGGTTCAAATTTGAATTTGAAATATTCATAATACAGTTACAAATCACACAAGTTTTCAAGAATCAAAGTAACAATACAATACATCACTTATTCTTAGCTTTTGATTTTTCTTCTTTGGCTTCAGCTTGCTTTTGCTTGTTTTTGCTTTTATACCAAGAAGATCATTCATGCTCCTTTTTTTATTCGAATAACTTTTACTAGGCCTTCCGAGATGACGACTTGGAGGCGGAATTCCATGTTGGACAACATGCTCTAAAGCAGCTTCATTTGCACTTGGTCCAAAACATCATCAGTTTGCACTTGATCCAAAGAGGCTTCAGTTTGCACATCCTCGAAAACAGATTCAGTTTGCACATCCTCGAAAACAGATTCAGTTTGCACATGCTCCAAACTAGCATCAATTTGGACATCCAGTTCTTCCAAAACTGCTCCAGGTTCTTCCAAAACTGCTCCAGGTTCTTCCAAAACTACTCCAGGTTGCACAGAGCCGAACACAGTCAGCACACTCCTCTTATTTCTACACCCCCCGCTGGACAAAGTGGTTCAGTTACAAAGTGCTGAAACACACGTTTCTTCTTGAAAAACAATTAATGCCATATGGTTAGTGAGTGCAAAAACAGATATTTCAGATGAATTAGAAAATACTTAACCCTTTGGCTCGGTGTATCTACACTTGGGTGATCCAGCTCGGTGTCCAAGTTCTTCACAAAGCTTGCATCTATTTTTGTTACCTTTTTGGGGCCTTTTTTGGCTTGGCGTCTTTCTTTTCATCTTTCTTCCCCCTCTTACTGCTCCCACCTTTTTTAAACCAAGCCTTGTATCTAGTCTGTTTAGGCCTGCTATCCTTCCTTCTCGTCAAAGGAGCGCACAAGGAGAATAAACCAAGCCTTATATCTACTCTGTTTAGGCCTGCCATCCTTCCTTCTCGTCAAAGGAGCGCACAAGGAGAATTCTATGTCCACTGCAGGCCACTAAGACTAATCTGTAAGTGGTGGAATTGGTTGTGCATATGCTGCTCTGAATTTTTCAACTGAGTAATATTCATGCAAATATGGGTGCATATTTAGCTTGGGTTTGGATGCCAAAAAAATGATGGCATCTTCACAAGGTTTTCCAGTGTGTTGCCACTCAAGTCAGCTGCATTCTTTATTTTCAGTGTCAATAACATGCCTTCTGGTAGTCTTTGTGTCTCTAACTTCACCACCATGCAATGAGGATTTCACAACACACAAGTGTGCAAGCCCTCTGCTCCTGTTGAGTACCAGCTGCACTACAGCAGACAGTTTATCCTGCCCTTGCAGCTTATCACCAATCCTTGCTCTCAATTCCCATAACCTCATGATCATGATCCTAATTTTGTCAACCATGTCATGGACATGCAAGTCCTTCAAATCCTTTATCCTGTTGTTAAAACTTTCTGCCAAATTGTTATTGATATGATCACACTTGATGGCGGTGTTAAATCCTGACCTGTACCACAAAAGAGAATGGTAGGTCTCCATCCAAGGGCCAAACTTAGTGCTTGCTTCTTTTATCTTATTGAGACGATACTCCGGTGTACTAAGTTTGTATGCTCTTGCTGCTGGCCACAGGCGGCCAAATGCATCTCCTCTGAATTTTTTGATCACATTCATCCACATATGACCAAAGCACTCCCTCTGCTCAGCATGGGGAAAAAACATTCTTCACTGCATTTTCTAGCCCTTTACATGTGTCGGTGTGGACTGCCAAAGGGGACACTGGACCAATGCTTCTTTTCAACTGCATCATGAATCATGTCCATGAAGCCTCCGTCTGAGACTGAAACAAGCCAATAGCTACAGGGTACATCCAATTCTGTCCATCTAGAGCATTGCAAGCTGCAAGTTGACCATTCCACTTGCCAGTCAAAAAAGAAGAATCTATACCCAAATATGGACAGCAGCCTACTTTGAAGCCATCAATGCAAGGCTTTAAAGCCATGAAGAATTTGGAGAAGTACACTTTCCCATCTGGTGTCACCTTAGTATCTATCTCAACAACACTACCAGGACACCTTTTATCCACTTCTGCTTTGAAGCTATAAAGCATTCTAAATGTATTTGCCCAATCACCAAATAATTGTTTCATCACTCTTTGCTTTGCCTTCCAAACTGTAGTATATTTCAGCTGGATTGGGTGATTTTTTCCAGGTCTACTTTCAGTTTCTTTTATAAAATAGGAGTGATTTTTTCTGCCACCCAAAGTTGGGATGTCATTTTTGAAACCATTTTTGAAGTTGTAATACAAGTATGTTCTTTTGGAATTTGATTCACCCTTATTGTCCTTCCATCAGATTGATGTCTAGCTGATATATAACACTTGCATGGCATGGCACCACCATCATAACCTTCGCACTTGACATAGAATTTCTTTGTATCTATCCACAAAGTCTTGGTTTCAAACTCATGTTTGACTGCATAAAGTCCTGAAACACATCCTTAACTCATCCATGCTTGGAAATAATCTACCTACTTCAATAACTGGATTTTGTTTGTCATAAACACATATAAGCTCATCATCATGTCCATCACCCACTTCAACTGCAGCATCATGCATCAACTCTGAATCTATATCTCCATCAGCATCTGCATTTGCAGTCCTTGATTGTTTGTTACCATCATCTGCAGCTTCATATTTCTCCTTTTTCTTGTCTTTCTCATCTACAGGAATACCAAACATAGTTTCCATTTGAATGTCAGACATTGGAGTAATGACCAAATCTGTTCGGTCACTTATGTCAACTATATTCCAATCAATAGATACAGGGACCTCCTCAACATGATTAACAACCTCTTCTGCACCTGCCTCCCCTGATAACACTGCTAATTCAGTAACTATAGGCATTATCTGCATTTCTGTAGCCCAATCATCCTCAACAATTTGACAAGCCAAATTCGATGCCACATATCCAACCCTAGATGCAGAGTTCAGATCAATGAGCTCTGCCAAAAACAGAACACTACTGCTTGTCCAGCCGTCTCGCCGATCGATTTCTTCTACCATTTCTTCACGTGTTTCAATCCTAACATACTCCTGTTTTCAATCATCAAACGCTAACAAAGACACTTCTTGATGTGGCCCCAAAACCACACTCTCCCCAATTTTATCCACCACATTCCTCACCGCCTCCTCTTCCATTCTTTCTAGTTCTTGTGGATCAATGTCTTCAAGGGGTACATCCCATTCAACCATCGTGTCTCTCTCAATCTCCCGCATGCTTCCATCAATTAACAATGCCTTAAGGAAAAGAATTTTATGCAAATTTTAAATGTACCCATTCCCCTGTTTTTAGCGGGCAATGTGAGCTACGATTCGAGGCGGTAAGCAAATAGAATTTAACTTTCAAGATGGGATGAATTACCTACTACTTGTCCCCTCTCCCGCCTCCCCCATCTTGTTCCCCTCGCCTAGCACCGCCGCCGGCCACAATCTAAGCTCAACCCAATCGAGCCCTCAGATCTAATGGGGTGAGAATGATGGAAGAGGAATTAGGGTTTCGAATGGCACTAACCACGTCCGTCGTAGAACGAAAGCGCCGCCATCCTCGGAGCAAGCTCCGCCATCGCCGCCGCCGTCGACAAGGATGGTCAGCTCCGCCGCCTCCGCCAGAAAATGTCACGCGCGCGCTCGGTCGGAAGGGTGCGGTTGAGTCGGTTGGTTTGACTCACGGCCACCACTAACTTAACCGAACCGTTAACTAACCTAACTATCTCCTTAACGGCCGTTTTATGACACGGGTGACCCTAAGCTATTTCCTACCTAAACAACGTCGCATGCTAGCTATTTTCACGAACAATGTTGCTTCTCATCCAATTTCAAGAAAAAAAACGTCGCACTGGAGCTATTCACCCGTTGTTGCCCTGGTTATTGGTTTGAACGTTTATACTACAGTACTACTAATTGGTGAGATGTGGTCAGGAGTGCGTGTGGTCAGGTCAAGTCACGCTAGTATCGATCTGGTCGATCGATGAGCGCGCGTGTACATAGAGGCCAACGACAGTCCACGAGCGAAGCGCCGTCAAGAGAAGAAGCAATCATGAAAGTTTCACATCTTAGCGACCCTGCCTGTCAAGGTCTCGTTTTCTTTTGGAGCTGCATAGCGACATCGCCGTACGCGCGGTCCGGCTTCGCGGCGCGCACTGTCGCGTGCGATTTTCTCTGGACTCACGCTAGCTGCATGACGCATGCATCGGTTCCTCTGCTTACGTCAAAAGAAAAGGTAGTCCCAACTTGGCAACTTGACCTCCATAGAGATACTTTTCTAGGAGCCATGATTTTCACTTGAAATATACAAACATTTGTCCTCAAATTCAAGAACATTGTTTTGAAATGTATAAATGTTCTCATTAGGTGATCATGGAAACTATATGAGGTATCACATAGTACACAAGCATAAGTCAAAAATGCAAAAGAAGTGAGTCTAACTCATTTGGCTAGGGAAGTGGATGTACAACTCAATCACCCAAATCTAAATCCATATGAATGGAGATTTGGGTTCTTATTATTAAAAAAAAATCACTATAGGGGTTTTCCTTACTATAATCCTTTAAAAAAATTCAAAAATGCAAACAAACAATTAAGATGGAAAAGATAAAATAACATAAACATGTAAAAAGAAAATGATAAAAATATAAAATGGCATATTAAATAAAAAAAGTAATGGAAAAAGTAAACAAGAAAACAGAAAAAGTACAACTTAGCGAGTGTAGGTAGCATCTGCTGGGGGGCCTAGCTAGGAGCGGGGAATAGGTGGACTCAAGGGAGGCTGGGATCCAATAAACTACCCCCATTTCTTTTGGGTAAAGTAGCCTACACTGCAAAGAATTTTTGAAAGTCACTCTTTGTTCTAAGCAATAACTATAATCTTTGCCTGAAAGGAATCATTGGGGATTCTAACAACTTGTGAAGCCTAATGGACATAGTTTTTCTGAATAAATAAACTTTTGAACAAATGGATAGTAAAAGCCACATTACATGTTGACCTATATCATAGTGGTACATAGAGCATTCCGACCTTTTATATCATATATGCTTGTTGAGTATGCTATACTCATTCCTATCCATTCTTAAGAGAATTTTTTCCAAGTGCTAATTGTTGATTTTGCATATGTATGCAGCGGAGCGCTTCTTGATTTCATTAGTATACACTGACGTAATTTTATTTTTTCCTAGGATTTTCCTTCAACAACACTGTTGTCAGCTTTCTACCCTTGTAAACCCCCCTGTGATAGACCTGATAATTAAATTTACTTGATACGATTATGTGGCACGGTCAATCAGTTAAGACTTATGAAAATTCTAACCAAAAAAATTACACTCGCCCTTAGTGAGGTACACACTAAAAAAATTGGAGGCCAAAAGTCTCTGTAAAGTCCATTATATTGGATTGCTTGCGAAAAGTATATTTTATTTCTTGGCGGTTTCTCTAAGAATCAAAGTGCCTGAGGTTGATGGCTTCACCTTCCTAGTAATCGTCCCACGTCACCTCAGCTGGGAGTCATGCAAGTAACATTCCAATGATGTATGAAAAGTATGAAATATACATGGGGAGTTTCTTAGTTCGACTAGGTAGCGAGAGGGGGAGTTTCAGTTTGTATATTCCACCTCCACACACTAGAGAATTGAGCTATAATTATTGAAAAGTACTCCATATGCATCCTTATTTTTTTTCTGGTGGCTCGGTTCTACGAAGAAACTTCTTCATTCAAAAAAATGTGTGAACTGTTGTCGGCTTCTACGAAAATCTTAGATATTCGACTTCCATGTCTTGAGATTTTCTAGTAACCTCATGTGTCACTTCAGTTTTGACTTATGCTAGTTAATTTCCAATGAAAACCCACAACTATCAAATATAAATGGGGACCTTTGAAGGTCATGTCAACTTTCTAGTGTGATGGGGGTCACTATATATTCCAATCTTACAAGCACTACATAATTGAGCTGTAACAAATGGAAAGTACTTTGTATGCACCGTAGTTATTTTGGTAACTTGGTTCTACAAATAAATTCCTTGAATTAGAAATATGTATGCAGTAATGTCTGATTCTATGCGAATATTGGCATTCGACATTAATGGCTTCAGCTTCCTAGTAATTGTGAGATTTCACTTCGGCGCGAGTTACATGTCGGTGGCAATAGAAATTATGAAACAGATAAGCTATGTTTGTCATCTTCCATGTGCTTATGCGAGTTTCATGAAGCAATGAAATAGGTAAGCTTTGTTTTTCATCTTCCATGTGCTTATGTGAGTTTCACCATGTATATTCCAACTCTATACGACGGATAATTGATCTATAAATCGACTTTGTAGTCTAGCACTAGTATGCACGAAGTACATGTTCACTTACTACGTTTTTGTACTCCCTCTAGATCCCTAAGAATGTCCTTTGGATGCGGGTGAAGGAGAAACTTTGACTATAAATATATTTTAAAATTTTGATCTAAGTAAGTAAATGATATGCATTTATTCTTTACTGCAGTAAGAAAATATCACTCAAATATACTCCATCCATCCTAAAATGATTTATAATTTTATTCGGTTTTACAAGCACATCGGAATGGCATAAAGTAAGTAGTAACCAAAGTTTTGATTGGAAGACGGCGTCAAAGAACATCTCCTACTACCGGAACTCGGAGGATCATCGGTCCATGTTGGCATCCAGGGGTGTGCACCTAGTGATAGCTGAAGCAAGATGGCCAAGTGGAAGCATCAGATAGGTTGTATGCAGTTGCCAGTGGAGGTGTGACCAGTGGGCCCTGGTGGCTAAACGGACTGGATCCATAGCCCCATAACAAAGCCATTTGGGCCCATAACCATCCACGAGTTGGTTGTCGTACACTGCTGATGCTGGCTGTCAGTTGTCCTGCTAGCTACTTGTCCAGACCCAATGAATATGTTGCACCCGCGCGGTCGATCGATATTACGTAGTACAATTAAGCATCAACAACTTGCACTTGGCATTTGGCAAGAGGTATAAGCCGTATGTACACAACTTGCAGTCGCAGTTTGGCTGGCCGCCGATGCGCATATATGCAGGCATACATCGAGGCCACCCACCCTTCCCTTCCGCGGTTTTGTTTCACCAAGAGAACGAACAGTGCGTCGCGACGGATCGGAGATAGAGATAGACATAGACAGTCCAGTCACAGAGTCACTATTCCACGGCCACGGGAATGAATTAGGTCGGGTTGATGATTAGAATGGAGCACCAATACTCCGGGAAGAAGGAGGACTAGAATGGAACCTTCCGATATCGAGACATGGCAACGCCTGTCGACATATGCATCCACTGTCTAAAATTCCGTGGTTCGCCACTTCAATTCCGTGGTTTCGTCTAACCAAGGGAATAGTGGCACTACCAGAGAAGGAGGAGATCACGATCGGTCGATGGAACCTTCGGATTTCGTGACCCAACCATCGACATCCCGTTTTCCTCCCGATCTGCATGACGCCATACCTGGAGCGTAAGAGCATCTCCAGTCGCGTCCCCCAAACCGTCCCCCAAAGCGCGCCGGATTGAGCGTTTGGGGGACGTGTTTTGTTCGTGCCGCGTTTGGGGGACGTCGCTCCCCAGCCGCGTCCCCCAAACGCCGCCCCCAAACATTTAAAATAATTTTTTTAACACATAAACCATTTATATCAAATGTAGCATATGAAAAAAAATGTTTTCGAGGATTGTTTTCAAATTAAATTACAACAAACAATAAAACAAGTAATCAAATATAATAAAAAGGGCTAGATGATACATCAAGGTGCCACGGTATTTCCTTTGATCCTCCACAAATGCTCAACGAGATCAGCTTGAAGTTGCTCATGCACATTGCTCGTCACGGATCT
Organism: Lolium rigidum; assembly: GCF_022539505.1. Classification (NCBI taxonomy): domain Eukaryota; kingdom Viridiplantae; phylum Streptophyta; class Magnoliopsida; order Poales; family Poaceae; genus Lolium; species Lolium rigidum. The sequence goes on from NC_061513.1 coordinate 295,119,032, forward strand.
CTGCGTGCATGACCACAAAATCAGCAAAATCTGCAGGCACCTCATGATCAACCTCCGCGAGAGGTCCTTGACACTCATAGGGACCAACATGTGACCTAACATGATTCTTGCGGTCATCCTCGATGATCATGTTGTGCATGATCACACAAGCCTCGCATCACCTCCCACATTTGGTCGTGAGACCAGCTTAGAGCAGGGTACCGGATAATTGCAAATTGAGCTTGAAGCACACCAAATGTCCGCTCGACATCCTTCCTGCAAGCCTCCTGTCGTGAAGCAAAGTGTGAATTCTTCTGACCTGATGGATTCGAGATTGTTTTGACAAAAGTGGCCCATTCTGGATATATACCATATGCTAGATAATAGCCTTTGGCATATTGGTGGCCATTGACCTCATAGTTGCATGGTGGAGCATGACCTTCCACTAGTCTGCTGAACACTGGAGACTTCTGCATCACATTGATGTCATTGTGTGATCCCTCCATGCCAAAGAAAGAATGCCAAATCCACAGGTCAAAAGTCTGCCACAGCTTCAAGCACCACACTGCAATATCCATGACGCCCTTTGTATATACCTTGCCAAGCAAACGGGCGGTTCTTCCATGCCCGATGCATGCAATCGATGCTTCCAAGCATTCCAGGAAATCCTCCGGCAGCATTTTGTGCCATGATCCTTGCGATCTCTTCCTCGGTTGGCCCTCTCAAGTAGTATTTGCCAAACTTTCCCACCACAGCTCGGCAAAACTTGTACATGCACTCAATGGCAGTAGACTCACTCATGCGAAGGTAGTCGTCCTGTGTATCGGCAGGTGCTCCGTATGCAAGCATCCTCATGGCGGCGGTGCACTTTTGAATGGATGAGAACCCGAGAACGCCTACAGCGTCGAGCTTGAGCTTGAAGTAGGGGTCGAACTCTCGAACGCCGTGGAGGATATTCATGAACAGGCCCTTGCTCATCCTGTACCGGCGCCGAAAATTGTCGGCATGTGTTGCCCCGTCGGCGAAGTAGTCGTTGTGCGGCATGGCATGCCCCTCCATCCTCTCGCCGGGGCTTCGACTTCCTTCTTCCCGGCCTTGATCCTCCGCGGCGCGGCTCTCTTCCTCTTCTCCGCCTCGGCGTCAAGCATGTCCTGGAGGGAGGCGATGATCGGCAAATGCTCCCGCGGGTCGTCGTCGAACGCTTGCTCGTCCTCCGGCAGCAGGGCAACCATCTCATCGTCGCTGTCCATGGCTAAAGCAAAATCAATGGTTAAAATTGCGCCGAGGCGAGACGACGCAACAAACGGCGACCAATCGCGCCTACCCGGCAAGTCGTCGAGCACCTTACGTGCGCGGAGGTGGGGCGGATTTGACGGCGCGTTCGGGAGGCGCCGGCGACGCGGCGGCGGCGGCACGACCGGCGGGAGCCCCGGCCGCGACAACGGTGCCGACTCGCAGCACGGATCGGACGCCCAAACGGCCGGGAAATCCAGCGGCGGCGGTGGGGTGGGAGGCGCGGGAAGGAAGGAGCGACGAGAAAAGAGGCGCGAACCAACGGTTTATGCAAATAGTCGCCGACATGTGGGAGCCCGCCTCGCTTTTCGTTGTGTCCGGCGTCCCGATGCGTCCCCGTGGGACGGGGACGGGCTCGGGGCGCCGGACACCGTATCGGGGCGCGCCGGACAAAAAAGGGCTTTGGGGGACGCGGCTGGAACGCTTTTTTTGTCCGGCGCGCCCCAAATCGCTTTGGGGGACGGTTTGGGGGACGCGACTGGAGATGCTCTAAGCTGCCTACATATCCGAAATGGCGTCAGCTTCACAATTTGTGTATTAGGACTTGGAAGTAGACGAGGCCGGAGGCCGCCATTAAGAGCATCTCCACCGGCGTCCCCGATAGTAATTTGGGGGCTGGTGTGGTTTTTGGGCTCGCACCGGTGCGATCCAAACGGCATCGGCTAGTTTTCGAGCTCAATAAGAATCGCCGGTAACTCTGTGCCGGTCCCTTGGTCAAGGGCGCGAATCGGCACGCCGGCGCCTCGCGGAACGACGGTTTTCGCGGGTGGGGGCGCCTTGTCAGCGACAGAACGCGATGGTTCGCATCAGCCGCGACGCGGGAAGGTTGGTTGTCGGTATTTAATGGTCTCTCACGCGGAAACCGAAGCGGCCACGAGGGCAGCGACTGGCCACGCGGCGTCCAGTCGCGTACGTCGCCGTTAATGCGGGAAGTTGTCACCGATATATAGTACGTACGTCGTCCACCACCGCGGTGCTATCCTCTCATCTCCACCACCGCCGTCGCGTCATTCTCTCCTCTCCACCTCAAAATGTCGCGCCGTCTGAAGACGACGTACTCAATGCTGGGCCTCAACGGTCGTGCGCTGCCACCACCACCACCACCGTAGCCGGAGCCGGAGCCCGACGCGGATAACAGCTCCGACGACGATGTAGACCCAAGGTTCGCGGTGTGGCGCTCGGCCTACTTCGCATATGCGGAAGCTGAGGCGTTGGAGGAGGCGGCACAGTGGGGTGAGCAGCCGCAGGCACCCCCCAACCCGGAGCAGTCGGAGATCCTGACATCGTTGAACGCGCAGAGGTTCCGGAGGTTGATGGAGGAGACGCGTTCGCTCGCGAGGATGCGAGGCGCGCCGAGAACGAGGCTTCTCAGCAAAGGCTGGAAGCACGGGGACGGGGCCACCGGCAAGCTCCTGCGACGCCATCCGCCATGCTCCACCGCCAGATGCACTAAGCAAGGGCCGAGAGGCGTGCACGGACGAAGGCGGCAAAGGCGAAGAACGACGACGAGGCAGGCCCGTCGTGCGCCCCAACCGACGACCAGTAGATTAGGATTAAGTTTAAGTTTTTAATTCGGTTTTTAAATGTCGTTTCAATTTCGTTTTGTATCAATTCGACATACTTTTGTATAAATTTTGTATGAATTTCATTTAAATTCGGTTTTAAAATGTCATTTTAAATTTAAATTTCTATTGGGGCTACACTACGGGGGCACCGGTGTGGGAGCAGCCTCCCCAAATAGAGGATGCTCTGCCGGCGACCCCCATACGGCAGTGCCAGCGCCCCTGTCGGCGCCTATTTGGGGGCCGCCGGTGGGAGCATCTCCACTAGCGGCCCCGATAGCGACCCCGATAGAGTCTTGGGGGCCGGCGTGGTTTTTGGACTTGCACCGGTGCACCCCAAACATCGCTGGCTAGTTTTCGAGCCCAATAGAATCGTCGGCAACCCCGTGCCGGCCCCTTGGCAAAGGGCACGAATCGGGCGCACCGGCGCCTCGTGGAACGACGGTTTTCGCGGGTGGGGGCGCCTTGTCAGCGAGAGGACGCGACGGTTCGCATCAGCCGCGACGCGGGAAGGTTGGTCGTCGGTGTTTAATGGTCTCCCACGCGGAAACCAAGACGGCCACGAGGGAAGCGACTGGCCACGTGGCGTCGAGTCACCTACGTCGCTGTAAATGCGGGCAGTTGCCACTGCTATATAGTACATACACCGTCCACCACCGCGGTGCTATCCTCTCATCTCCACCATCGTCACCGCGCCATTCTCTCCTCTCCACCTCAAAATGCCGCACCGTCTGAAGACGACGTACTCCATGCTTGGCCTCAACGGCCGTGCGCTGCCACCACCACCACCACCGCAGCCGGAGCCGGAGCCAGACGCGGACAACAACTCTGACGACGCCACAGACCCAAGGTTCGCGGTGTGGCATGAGGCCTATGTCGCAGATGCGGAAGCTGGGGCGGCGGAGGAGGCGGCGCAGTGGGATGAGCAGTCGTAGGCACCCCCGACCCGGAGCAGGCGGCGATCCTGACGTCGTTGAACGTGTAGCGGTTCCGGAGGTTGAAGGAGGAGTAGAAGGAGTTCATCAACGACGCTAACCTCGAGCACGCCCTCGAGATCTCACGTCAGCGAGCGGCCACGGAGGAGGCGGGACGCCTCCTGATGGAGGCGGAGCGACAGAAGCTCTACGAGCTCAACGCTCATCGCCACTACGAGGCGTTCGCCCGCAAGCAAGCGAGGCGCGTCGAGAACGAGGCTTCTCACCAAAGGCTGGAAGCGCGGGCACAACGCCACCGGCAAGCTCCTACGACGCCAGCCGCTATGCTCCACCACCAGATGCGCGAAGCAAGGGCCGAGAGGCGGGCACGGACGCAGGCGGCAAGGGCTAAGAACGACGACGAGGCAGGCCCGTCGCGCGCCCCAACCGATGGCCAGTAGATTAGGATTAAGTTTAAGTTTTATTTAGGTTTAAATTTGATGTTCTTTTGTATAAATTTTGTATGAATTTCATTTAAATTCGGTTTTTAAATATCATTTTAGATTTAAATTTTTATTCGGGCTACACTACGAAAGACGCCGGTGTGGGAGCAAAACATTCCCAAATAGAGGATGCTGTGCCCGGCGACCTCCATACACCATTGCCGGCATCCCTGCCGGCGACTAGTACTCCACGAAGAAGAAAGTACCGCGGTTGGAACTTGGAATGGCAAACCCTTGGGCTTTTCCTTTCTTCCCTAATAATTTCTTTAGCTGGCTGGGCCTTGGGCCATTCTTTGTGTAGCATCATATTGATTGTTGAGTCGCGATGGGCCACAGTAGGCTGGGGTAGAGAGCGCACCGGTCTTGGCAGGAACTACCGTTTTTTTTCTCTACAAAAGAAGCAATTAGCGATAATTTGTTTTCCTTGAACAGAGTAAGCGATCAGTTGATGTTTATACTCGGCGTCGTTATCGTTTGCAGCAGCTCCAGCAACCGTTCAACCCAAACGGATACCCTGAGCAGGCGGCGATCCAAACTAATTCATGTATTTTGAAGATGTTGATTCCATGATATAAATTGACGATTGACTTTCCTATCAGCGTTATTTTAGTTTGACAGTTGATTTCACCAGGTCTATTTAGTGATGACGTACAGTCAGTGGCGGACGCAGAAAAAAACTTAAGGGTAGGCACACTCTATTTTTTTTGGCACTAACGCTTGTGTGATAAAAATTAGTTAAATTAATACGAAGTAACATGCTACCCCCTCCGTTTTAAAATGTAAGACGTTTAGGTGTTTACAAAATAGACTAGATACAAACTAAAATGAGTGAACATACGTACTAAAAATAAATTAGATACAAACTAAGAGCATCTCCAGCCGCGTCCCCCAAACATAATTTGAGTATTTTTAAAATTTAATAGAAAATATTTGAATTCATTCAAACATGCTATATATTACATAGAACGAAATTCGATGCAATTTAAACCTAAACCCTAATAGTACTTGCGTCGGCCAGAGTGGTCGTAGTACTGGTGGAAGTTGTACATGTCGCCGACGATGATGTTCTGCTCGCCACGCTTGTCGGGCTCATCGGCTGGCTCGTCCTTTACCGCGCCGCTTGGCCTAGCCTCGTCGTCATCGGTGAGGTTGACGAGTGGCTTCCCGGTGTCGCGGATGGACGTTGCGATCGCTGCATCGAGGACGCCCCTACAGCTGTCCTTGTCGTTCAACGACGTCGCGAATGTCGCGTGTAACTCTGGGCAGTCGTCGGGTTTGTTGGTGCTGGTGATGAGGCGTTGCTGCCGCTCGTACTCCACCAGCAGCGCGGCCTTCGCGGCTTTCTCATCATCCTGATCCTCCTTCACCTCCGGCTTTGGAATGAGGAGGGCGCGGTTGTGCTGCTGCCGTGCTGGTTCGTGGATGATGACGTTGTTGCCGCCGCGCCTCCGATTGACGAGAGGCGTCGCGTACTCCGGATCGGCCTTCACCTCGCGCTTCGGCACGGTGTAGGGTGCGGCGCGGTGTGACGAAGGGGTCGATCGTGCCTGCCCCGACGAAGAAGAGTTCGAGAGGGATGACTCGGCTGCCAGCGTGCTGCGTGCGAAGGAGACGGTGGTGGCGAGGGCGGCATCTCCAGCCTTGGAGCGCCGTTTTGTATGCCATGTACGACGTGTTTGAGGGTGCGCCCGGGAGCGCCCCAAAAGCGGAGAGAATGACTACGGTAAAGTATGGATACGCAACTTTGGTTTTGATGATAGGTTTATTCTGCTTGATCCTACTGGTACGTTATCGTGACGACTATACATTTTCTGTGCAAAACTTTCCATGTGTGCTATCGGTTAAGAAACGTATAAAGAAAGTTTGCTCGTCATTGTTTTACCTCGCTGTATACTAGATGCAATTTGGCTTCATCTCGTATGCATTTGCTCTCTTTCTAGTTGCGTGTCACCAGCACTTCTCTATTAGAGAATCTCTCTCGGAGATCCCATATAGTGGCATACCTTAAAAGCCGTATGACATATTACCTGTCGGAGCGAATACTGATAAATTTACTATAATTTTTTAAAAACCAATTTACGATGGGTTTCAACATTGATTATACATAGAGAATACATGAATAGTTCTATATTTCGTACATCAATCGAATCGATAGAAATCATGATTAGCTAAAAACCCTAATCTTAACAATTGAAAATAATATTCCATGCTATTTTGTTGACGGATAGTATTATATTGTCCGTACATCAATCGCATACATGAACGAAGCTCCGATCCATTGTCGTGCACCGGGTAGACGGAGTTGTTAACCAACCACATCACCCTGGCGATGGTAGATCTGGCTGCTTGTGTGCTAGATTATGTGGCTAGGTCGGCTGAGGTGGCGGTGTCATTCCACAAGGCCGGTGGGTGGAGTGGAGAGTGCGAACATTTTTTATTTTGTCATAACTTATCTTGTCATTAATGTATATTTATTCTATTATACATCTTTTGATATAATATATCAACTACTAGTTTTGAAGTATGTTTTTAAATAGTGGGCACATCTTCACGTGTGAGCCAAGATGGATTTCTCTTTTGTAATGCATTTCTAACACTTACGATTGAAAAATATTTAGTGTTATCTTGTTGATGTTTTCTTGTATTATTGATCTTAGGTGTTAAGTAATTTTTTTGTAAAGTGAATTTCCTAATAAATTTAAGCTAGCCAATATTTTCAGATTATTTCATCAAAACAAAGTGACTTGTTTCAGCAATTAAATTATGTCCTTGATGTATTATAATGTGGTTGTTAATGTAACTTTCTATGGTATCCTGAATATCTATGGAACTTGGTAGTGTGGTTTTAGAACATATGAAACTCCACACTATAGTACAAGACTATGAAGTTTCAATGTACCTAAATAGGTGATTCTAGAGTATATGAAGTGGCATTTAATAGTTTATCCTCAAACCATACTCTGTGAAGCTTCAACGATTAACCTTTATTCAAATCCCCTCTCCTTATATGGCCTTTTGATGGTGCTCCTTTCTTCAAATTTTTCCTTCTTGATCATGGAACATAAGTAGTTAGCCATAGAGTGTAGCAAAGTGTAGGCCGAGCTACACATGTCTCGCTATCTGGGCCAACCGTTTTTGCTTCTCGATTCCTTCTGCTCACTGCCCAGCTGGAATATGTAGTAATTCTCATTAAAAAAAAGCTGGAATATGTAGTCAGTATGTATGTGTGCCACTGATGGGCCGTTTATTTGAGCGTGAGTACGAGTATCAGGTATACATGGGCTAGCACCTGCCAGGCAGGTCGTTTACATGGGCCAGCACATCTGACGCAAATGAGCCGGCACCAAGCCCTCATTTCCGTTAACCAGACTTAGAAGAGTATTATGGAAATAATTAGTTTGGTAGTATCTTCAAACAAATTTGTGTGCGACAAATGAATGTGCAGTTTTATGTCTTGAGATCTGGAGCCAGTTTCAAAAAAAAAAAATATGGAGCCAATTTTTGCAGATTGGGGAGTCAAGATAACCATATTTCCCGTAGTATATTTTGTTTATGCTGGAGATGAAATGCATTGCTTCCGAAATTCAAAAATAACAAGCAGCAGGTATTCTGATTAGTCCATTTTAGTTGTGTAACTGCTTTGATGAATCCTTGCCTGCTCATGGTGGCATGTCCTCAAAAAGGGATGGTTTATTTGCCGTTAACTTTATGGGACTAACTTGTTGGAATGAAACTGTGAAGAGGGTGCGGATTGGCCGAGCTACCCCAGAACGAGAGAAGAATCCCAACCGTGCCCTTGAATCCTCCCTCCGTGACTATGCTAACCGAAAGTCGGGCTTGATTGTGAAACCAGCTATTGGCACACAAATAGAGATTCTCTAAGTCGTGCAATACATCTTCTTTTTTTGAACAAGGTAGGTCCCGAAGGATCTGGAGCATGCATTATATCGTCGGTGGGAGCACAGTTACATAGAGGACCTCAAGGAAAAGAAAAATTACAACCAAGTCCCTATCTTTTGCACTAACCACCCTGCAGAAACGCGTAGAAACGCGATCGAGACCATTGCCGACGGAAGAAGACACACCGGCGTCGCCGCCGCTTCCATCCTCGGGGACGAAACCACTTGAGGACGGAGCAACGCTCATCGCCACGCCGCAGTCGAAGAAGAATCTCCAACGCTGGAGGAGAAAGCTCGAATCAAGTTCGAGCGCAGCAGGGCCAATGATACGTCTCCGACGTATCGATAATTTCTTATGTTCCATGCCATATTATTGATGATACCTACATGTTTTATGCACACTTTATCTCATATTCGTGCATTTTCTGGAACTAACCTATTAACAAGATGCCGAAGTGCCGATTCTTTGTTTTCTGCTGTTTTTGGTTTCAGAAATCCTAGTAACGAAATATTCTCGGAATTGGACGAAATCAAGTCCCGGGGTCCTATTTTTCCACGAACCTTCCGGAAGACCGAAGAGCATACGAAGTGGGGCCACGAGGTGGCCGGACCACAAGGCGGCGCGGCCAAGGGGGCCCGCGCCGCCACGTGGTGTGGGCCCCTCGTCGGCCCTCCGACTCGCCCTTCCGCCTACTTAAAGCCTCCGTCGCGAAACCCACGATGCGAAAAACCACGATACGGAAAACCTTCCGGAGACGCCGCTGCCGCCAATCCCATCTCGGGGGATTACGGAGATCTCCTCCGGCACCCTGCCGGAGAGGGGATTCATCTCCCGGAGGACTCTACACCACCATGGTCGCCTCCGGAGTGATGAGTGAGTAGTTCACCCCTGGACTATGGGTCCATAGCGGTAGCTAGATGGTTGTCTTCTCCTCATTGTGCTTCATTGTTGGATCTTGTGAGCTGCCTAACATGATCAAGATCATCTATCCGTAATACTCTATGTTGTGTTTGTCGGGATCCGATGGATAGAGAATACCATGTTATGTTAATTATCAAGTTATTGCATATGTGTTGTTTATGATCTTGCATGCTCTCCGTTATTAGTAGAGGCTCTGGCCAAGTTTTTGCTCTTAACTCCAAGAGGGAGTATTTATGCTCGATAGTGGGTTCATGCCCGCATTGACACACGGGACGGTGACAGAAAGTTCTAAGGTTGTGTTGTGTTGTTGCCACTAGGGATAAAACATTGATGCTATGTCCGAGGATGTAGTTATTGATTACATTACGCACCATACTTAATGCAATTGTCTGTTGATTTGCAACTTAATACTGGAAGGGGTTCGGACGATAACCTGAAGGTGGACTTTTTAGGTATAGATGCAGTTGGATTGCGGTCTATGTACTTTGTCGTAATGCCCAATTAAATCTCACTATACTTATCATGACATGTATGTGCATTGTTATGCCCTCTCTATTTGTCAATTGCCCGACTGTAATTTGTTCACCCAACATGCTTTTATCTTATGGGAGAGACACCTCTAGTGAACTGTGGACCCCGGTCCATTCTTTAATACTGAAATACAAATCTGCTGCAATATTTGTTTTACTGTTTTCTCTGGAAACAATCATCTTCCACACAATACGGTTAATCCTTTGTTACAGCAAGCCGGTGAGATTGACAACCTCACTGTTTCGTTGGGGCAAAGTACTTTGGTTGTGTTGTGCAGGTTCCACGTTGGCGCCGGAATCTCCGGTGTTGCGCCGCACTACATCCCGCCGCCATCAACCTTCAACGTGCTTCTTGGCTCCTCCTGGTTCGATAAACCTTGGTTTCTTTCACGAGGGAAAACTTGCTGCTTGTGCGCATCATACCTTCCTCTTGGGGTTCCCCAACGAACGTGTGAAATACACGCCATCAAGCTCTTTTTCTGGCGCCGTTGCCGGGGAGATCAAGACACGCTGCAAGGGGGTCTCCACTTCCCAACATCTTTACTTTGTTTTTGTCTTGCTTTATTTTATTTACTACTTTGTTTGCTGCACTATATCAAAACACAAAAAAATTAGTTGCTTGTTTTACTTTATTTACTGTCTTGTTTGCTATATCAAAAACACAAAAAAATTAGTTTACTTGCATTTACTTTACTTGATTCATCATGTTTCCTTTTAATTTTACCACAAAAAACATACCGGTAGGACGCGGGTCTATCATTTGGAGAAACAATATAGAAGAATTCTTCAGTCATGTTAGTACCGTTGAAGATTTTGAAGATAGACACTTGGTAGAACTTGCTCCTACTTATGAAATTGCTGCTGCTGCTTTAGTTCGCATGTTGGAAACTAAATTTGTTAATCTCAATCCTATAATCCAACACATGTTTCTTACACTTGGTGATATGGAAGAGGGTGAAAAGAAAGATTTTGTTTTAGAAACCCTTCTTAGAGAATTTGGTGGTCTAGCAAGAGAGGCTAGAAAGGTCTTTGCTAAATTTAATATGCTTGGTTCTCATACTAATTTTGTTGGTCTTCTTGAAAAAATGGACATGGATAGAATAAGGTACACTAATAATCTTAATGATGGTGGGGAGATCAAAGCACCAATACCATGTAAACTCCTAGCTATGAATGATGCACTAGAACATAACTATGCTTGGCTTGTTCCTGAAAATTTGTTCGATGAGAGTAGCAAGCCCAAGACTAATGAAAAGGGAGATGCTGAAACTTATGTATCCAATATACTATGCATGGTTGAGAAAACTCCAAACCCCGCTGTAGATGCACCACCCTTTGATGTTACTTGATATACACTTTACGCGCCTAGCTGAAAGGCGTTAAAAAAGCGCTTATGGGAGACAACCCATGTTTTTACTACAGTATTTTTGTTTTATATTTGAGTCTTGGAAGTTGTTTACTACTGTAGCAACCTCTCCTTATCTTAGTTTTGAGTTTTGTTGTACCAAGTAAAGTCTTTGATAGTAAAGTAAGTACTAGATTTGGATTACTGCGCAGTTCCAGATTTCTTTGCTGTCACGAATCTGGGTCTACCTCCCTGTAGGTAGCTCAGAAAATTAAGCCAATTTACGTGCATGATCCTCAGATATGTACGCAACTTTCATTCAATTTGAGCATTTTCATTTGAGCAAGTCTGGTGGCCTAATAAAATCCATCTTTACGGACTGTTCTGTTTTGACAGATTCTGCCTTTTATTTCGCATTGCCTCTTTTGCTATGTTGGATGAATTTTTTTGATCCATTAATGTCCAGTAGCTTTATGCAATGTCCAGAAGTGTTAAGAATGATTGTGTCACCTATGAATATGTGAATTTTTATTGTGCACTAACCCTCTAATGAGTTGTTTCGAGTTTGGTGTGGAGGAAGTTTTCAAGGATCAAGAGAGGAGTATGATGCAATATGATCAAGGAGAGTGAAAGCTCTAAGCTTGGGATGCCCCGGTGGTTCACCCCTGCATATTTTAAGAAGACTCAAGCGTCTAAGCTTGGGGATGCCCAAGGCATCCCCTTCTTCATCGACAACATTATCGGGTTCCTCCCCGAAACTATATTTTTATTCCGTCACATCTTATGCATTTTGCTTGGAGCGTCGGTTTGTTTTTGTTTTTGTTTTGTTTGAATAAAATGGATCCTAGCATTCACTTTATGGGAGAGAGACACGCTCCGCTGTAGCATATGGACAAGTATGTCCTTAGGCTCTACTCATAGTATTCATGGCGAAGTTTCTTCTTCGTTAAATTGTTATATGGTTGGAATTGGAAAATACTACATGTAGTAATTCTAAAAATGTCTTGGATAATTTTATACTTGGCAATTGTTGTGCTCATGTTTAAGCTCTTGCATCATATACTTTGCACCCATTAATGAAGAAATACTTAGAGCTTGCTAATTTGGTTTGCATATTTGGTTTCTCTAGAGTCTAGATAATATCTAGTATTGAGTTTTGAACAACAAGGAAGACGGTGTAGAGTCTTATAATGTTTATAATATGTCTTTTATGTGAGTTTTGCTGCACCGTTCATCCTTGTGTTTGTTTCAAATAACCTTGCTAGCCTAAACCTTGTATCGAGAGGGAATACTTCTCATGCATCCAAAATCCTTGAGCCAACCACTATGCCATTTGTGTCCACCATACCTACCTACTACATGGTATTTATCCGCCATTCCAAAGTAAATTGCTTGAGTGCTACCTTTAAAATTCCATCATTCACCTTTGCAATATATAGCTCATGGGACAAATAGCTTAAAAACTATTGTGGTATTGAATATGTACTTATGCACTTTATCTCTTATTAAGTTGCTTGTTGTGCGATAACCATGTTTTACGGGGACGCCATCAACTATTCTTTGTTGAATATCATGTGAGTTGCTATGCATGTCCGTCTTGTCTGAAGTAAGAGAGATCTACCACGTTAATGGTTGGATCATGCATATTGTTAGAGAAGAACATTGGGCCGCTAACTAAAGCCATGAATCATGGTGGAAGTTTCAGTTTTGGACACATATCCTCAATCTCATATGAGAATAATAATTGTTGCCACATGCTTATGCATTAAAGAGGAGTCCATTATCTGTTGTCCATGTTGTCCCGGTATGGATGTCTAAGTTGAGAATAATCAAAAGCGAGAAATCCAAAATGCGAGCTTTCTCCTTAGACCTTTGTACAGGCGGCATGGAGGTACCCCATTGTGACACTTGGTTAAAACATGTGCATTGCAAAGATCCGGTAGTCCAAGCTAATTAGGACAAGGTGCGGGCACTATTAGTATACTATGCATGAGGCTTGCAACTTGTAAGATATAATTTTCATAACTCATATGCTCTATTACTACCGTTGACAAAATTGTTTCATGTTTTCAAAATAAAAGCTCTAGCACAAATATAGCAATCGATGCTTTCCTCTTTGAAGGACCATTCTTTTTACTTTTATGTTGAGTCAGTTCACCTATTTCTCCCACCTCAAGAAGCAAACACTTGTGTGAACTGTGCATTGATTCCTACATACTTGCATATTGCACTTGTTATATTACTCTATGTTGACAATTATCCATGAGATATACATGTTACAAGTTGAAAGCAACCGCTGAAACTTAATCTTCCTTTGTGTTGCTTCAATACCTTTACTTTGATTTATTGCTTTATGAGTTAACTCTTATGCAAGACTTATTGATGCTTGTCTTGAAGTACTATTCATGAAAAGTCTTTGCTTTATGATTCACTTGTTTACTCATGTCATTACCATTGTTATGATCGCTGCATTCATTACATATGTTTACAAATAGTATGATCAAGGTTATGATGGCATGTCACTTCAGAAATTATCTTTGTTATCGTTTTACCCGCTCGGGACGAGCGGAACTAAGCTTGGGGATGCTTGATACGTCTCCGACGTATCGATAATTTCTTATGTTCCATGCCATATTATTGATGATACCTACATGTTTTATGCACACTTTATATCATATTCGTGCATTTTCACGGAACTAACCTATTAACAAGATTGCGAAGTGCCGATTCTTTGTTTTCTGCTGTTTTTGGTTTCGAAATCCTAGTAACGAAATATTCTCGGAATTGGACGAAATCAAGTCCCGGGGTCCTATTTTGCCACGAACCTTCCGGAAGACCGAAGAGCATACGAAGTGGGGCCACGAGGTGGCCAGACCACAAGGCGGCGCGGCCAAGGGGGCCCGCGCCGCCCGTGGTGTGGGCCCCTCGTCGGCCCTCCGACTCGCCCTTCCGCCTACTTAAAGCCTCCGTCGCGAAACCCACGATGCGAAAAACCACGATACGGAAAACCTTCCAGAGACGCCGCCGCCGCCAATCCCATCTTGGGGGATTCTGGAGATCTCCTCCGGCACCCTGCCGGAGAGGGGATTCATCTCCCGGAGGACTCTACACCGCCATGGTCGCCTCCGGAGTGATGAGTGAGTAGTTCACCCCTGGACTATGGGTCCATAGCAGTAGCTAGATGGTTGTCTTCTCCTCATTGTGCTTCATTGTTGGATCTTGTGAGCTGCCTAACATGATCAAGATCATCTATCTGTAATACTTTATGTTGTGTTTGTCGGGATCCGATGGATAGAGAATACCATGTTATGTTAATTATCAAGTTATTGCATATGTGTTGTTTATGATCTTGCATGCTCTCCGTTATTAGTAGAGGCTCTGGCCAAGTTTTTGCTCTTAACTCCAAGAGGGAGTATTTATGCTCGATAGTGGGTTCATGCCCGCATTGACACACGGGACGAGTGACGAAAGTTCTAAGGTTGTGTTGTGCTTGTTGCCACTAGGGATAAAACATTGATGCTATGTCCGAGGATGTAGTTATTGATTACATTACGCACCATACTTAATGCAATTGTACTGTTGCTTTGCAACTTAATACTGGAAGGGGTTCGGACGATAACCTCGAAGGTGGACTTTTTAGGCATAGATGCGGTTGGATGGCGGTCTATGTACTTTGTCGTAATGCCCAATTAAATCTCACTATACTTATCATGACATGTATGTGCATTGTTATGCCCTCTCTATTTGTCAATTGCCCGACTGTAATTTGTTCACCCAACATGCTTTTATCTTATGGGAGAGACACCTCTAGTGAGCTGTGGACCCCGGTCCATTCTTTAATACTTGAAATACAAATCTGCTTGCAATACTTGTTTTACTTGTTTTCTCTGCAAACAATCACCTTCCACACAATACGGTTAATCCTTTGTTACGGCAAGCCGGTGAGATTGACAACCTCACTCGTTTCGTTGGGGCAAAGTACATTGGTTGTGTTGTGCGGGTTCCACGTTGGCGCCGGAATCTCCGGTGTTGCGCCGCACTACATCCCGCCGCCATCAACCTTCAACGTGCTTCTTGGCTCCTCCTGGTTCGATAAACCTTGGTTTCTTTCTGAGGGAAAACTTGCTGCTGTGCGCATCATACCTTCCTCTTGGGGTTCCCCAACGAACGTGTGAAATACACGCCATCAGCCAACCCTATGGCCAAGGATAGCGACGGCCGGAGCTAGCCAACGCTTGGAGACTGCTGCCGAGGTTGCACGCTCCAGACACCTCGAGCGCCGCCTCTGCAGGGTCGTCTCAGTCGCAGACATCCTCTCCTCCCCCTCGCCACCGAGGCCGGCCAAGAGGAGATGAAGGCGACGCAGGGCACCCAAGCAGAGTTGACGAAGACGCTTATTGAGGCAGGGGCGCGCCGGAGAAGCCGATCTCTCTGTCTTCCACCATGGAAGAACAGTAGAGTCTGCCAGCGGCGCCGACCTGACGCAGCGTCGACACGCCAGGCTTGGAAGAGACCCCTGCGTACCTCCAGATTCGCAGGTGCTGGCACCATCCTTCCTCTTCGCCTTGCCACCATGGCCGGCCAGAGGAGGAAGAGATGGAAGCCCAACAACGCGGATCCAGGGGTAGCAGCTGTGGATCTTATGCGTGGAGATCCCTGGGGCGGCAGATCTCGCCGTCTCCGACCATCGGAGCTCGAGAAGATGGAGCCACGACCACAGGCTGTTCAAGATCTGATCCAGAGGATCTTGAACCCTACTCCAAACTACCGGCAGACCGCCGAAAACTAAAAAACTAAACCTAAAAACTACTCTGGCGCCGTCTCCTCTCCATCTCCGGTCGGCTATTCCGGCGGAGAGGAGGAGGGAGAGGCCCGGCGAGGAGGAGAAATGGGGCAGGTACTGTAGTGTGTCAAGAGCGGTGGGGGGGGGATGAGAGCGCTCGATGTGCAATACATCTAAGGCTATCCAAAGCCTGTCAATGCGGTTTTTGCATAGGGTACGTAGTGTTGATAATCCTCTGGAGGTTTGGAACCTCCGTGTTGACAACTTAACACGTACTTTTCTGACAGTTAGAAAAAGAAAGAGCACGTCCGGGTCCATGTCGCTTCATCCTCATCCCATCCTTTTCCTTCTTGCGTGTCTCTCTCCCCGACAAACCACACCCGGGTCTTCCCGCACATGCCCCTTACCTCGCATCACCGGCAGACGCCAACGCCATAACAACTCCGGCCGGTAGCTCCGCCACCCCTCCTTGTAGCACCACCACCCACGAGCTGGCAGCACCACCAACCGTCGATGGTAGCATCATCGGCCTCTGGTTGCTGCACCATTGACATCCTCTCTGCCACACACGTCGGGCAGCATTACTATCCGCCGCCGAGAGCTCCGCCGGCAGCCCCTTGCAGCACCATCGCTCGCAGCATGTAGCTCCGCCGGAAGGCCTTGCAGAAAATGGGGTGGCCCTTTGCAGCTCATACAGTAGGCCTTTGTAGTGCCAACCATGGTCCTTGGTAGCTCCGTGTGGTGGCCCTTCGCAGGCGTCGGTAGGCCTTGCAGCACATGCGGTTGCTCTTCACAGCTCCGATGATGGTCCATTGCAGCTCTGGTGGTGCACATTCGCAGGTCTGGCGGGCCCCGTTTGCAGCTCCGGTGATAGTCGGTTGTAGCATCTGCGTGAAGCTCTTGAAGCTCCGGTCGTAGGTGCTTGCAGCAGGGGCAGCAGCATCAATGCCGGCAGCAAAAAGGAGGGATCTGGAAGGCTGCTCTCCTCGTGGCAGCACCGCCTCCCTCCCATGGGAGCACCACCTCCTTATCGTGGGAGCACCGATGCACTCTCTTCGAAGCACCTCCCGTGAGGGGCACTGCTAGCAAGGTAGGAGGAGATGCAGAGCAACGTCTCTAGCGAGGGGTAGGGCACTGGAGCAAGTGGGTGTGGAGGTAGTGTACCGGTAGGAGGCGCGGGGAACGAGGTCGCAAGCCATGGAGGCGGCGGGGCGCACATGGCAGGGCTTGCGACGGCGGGTGCCTGGGGTGGTGACGGCCGGTGGCTAGGATATTGGAGGCTTGTGCTTGAAACACAGGTGGCGCGGCCTGGAAGCTGGATCGGGTCTTCACCAGAAAATCAGAGAGTGGAAAAAAGGTGATGGTGGGCAAGAGCAAGACAATAAGATGTGTCGGTGGATGGACCCCACCCACTACGTGTCGTGTGAGCGTGAAGTGGAGACGTGGAGTGCGACCGACCCAGAGGTTCCAGCCTCCGACGAATCTAAAGTCGTTTTCTTTTGCATACCATTGGAGGCCGTGTTGTCCACATACATGACATTCGATGGTTGCCCGATAGTGACCGCAATAGAGATTTGTGTCAGTATCCACCTACATGGGGGTCTTACGGTTGGATATCGACGTGTCTGTGTCCACCTATATGACATTCGATGGTTTCCCCATAGAGATCGGAATAGAGATTTGGGGCTCTGATGGTGGGGCTACACCAGTGCTGCAGCAACCGCCGGAACTAGACGTTGTAGCCCATACCGCCGCCCGGCGTCGAGTTATGTTGACTTCAACTTCTCCTAGTCCGATGACTCCAAATTCGACGAGTGGAACAACATGTTCTTAGCATACGCGAAGGACGAGGAGGCACAGGAGACGGGACAATGCGCAAGGAGGAACAGTCTGACACAGAAGATCTAGTTAGGGCATCTCTACTAGGCCGACCCAAAATGGACGCCCAAAATGACCGTCTTCCTCCGTTTGCGTCAGCCAAAATATTCGAAATTGACCGTACGTCCCTTTGCGCCCGGGGGTGCCACCAGCGGGCCGACGCAATTTTTTGTTTTATTTTGCATTCAACAGAAACATAATTTAAATATGGAATAAAGGAAAATAAAAAACTAAAAGCTCATGTAGAGCCTCGTACAGTAGCCTACTACTCGTCCTCGACATTGATCACGACAAATTCCGACATTTCCCACGGCCAGTTGCCAATCGACGGAACGCACGCATGTGCAGCCGTCGGTGGAAGTGGTGGTGGAGCGGTCGGCGCAGCCCACAGATTGAGCATCGCGGGTGGAGGTGGCTTCAGGTGCGGGGCCGAGTTCTGCAATGTTGGTTCTAGGGCCTCATTCTCCGTGGGTCCTGACATACCGGGGCAGCAGCGGAGGCACCTGCGGCGCCTCTGAAACGAGGATGCCAAGCCTCGTGATTTTTTCATCGGTCATCGTCGCAGGTAGCTAGAACACCCGGGCTCCTCCACGGTCGTCCGCCAGTCGTGGAAGACGCTGGTGACGAAGTCATCGCTATCGTCCTTGGCCTCCTTGTTGTAGTAGGCAAGCGCTGTCGTCTTGGAGAGGCACAAGGGGAGGTGACGGCTGCCGTCCGCGATGAGGCGCAGCAGGGTGTGTAGGCCGCGGAGGTGGACCGAAATGGTAGACCCTATCGCTGAGGAACCCCACCTTCCTCCTCAGATCCGTCTCGATCGCTAGTTGAGCCATCGATCGGAATCGACAGTTTAGGTTTGCTGGTAGGTATCCTCGCATGCTCCGGATCACCATGTCCTCTCCGGATCGTGCGCGGGCACGGGCGGGATAGGCACACGACGAGTGCTGAGCCACCAGTCACCACCCGACAGGTGTACGTCCCCTAGTTGATCGGCATCCAGTTCTTGTACAACAGTCGCGTCATGTCGACAACGAACGGCAAGTTGTTTTGCCGCACATCCTTTTTCGCACTGATTACGGATGCCTCGTCGTCGTTCTTCTTCTTCCCCATGGTGATATGGCGGCACGCGGTGGTGATGAGGGTGGGAGCGGAGGTGGCGGTGGTGTGGGCGATGATAGTGACAATGTCGGTCGCCTTTTAAAGGCCAGCCGCGCGTGGGACACAATGCCATTGAAGGCCAACCGCCGCCCTCTAGGCCTGCTGCGTGTGCAGAAGATGAAACGGCGCCATTGATGGCGAAGGCTACAATGCACATGCCGAAGCGATGCGCTCGAAACAGGCTTTGCGCCCGCTGCCAAGTGGGCCCATGGGAGAACCGAGCAGCGACCGTGCGTCTACCCCAACTCAAAGGTATACATAATCCCTTGCTACAGCTGTGGAGCTGAAGGAGATTTGTATGCTCTGTTTGAATCAAAGCACGTGCACTATATTAAGAGCTCCCAAATTGGAAGAATGGGTTAAGCTTGGGAAAAACCATGAACTTTTTCATGACAACCGTTAGCTTTATATTATTAGCTATTGTTTAGTAATATAGGATTAGTGGCGTTATCTGCATTTTTCCAATCTATATATTTTGTTGTGAAAATGGAATAGTTGTTTTTCCCGTATATTAAGCTAAGAGAAGGTATACTACATCATGCCAAGATCTTAGTTTTGTCCAGATCTTGTTTTAGCACTTGATTTTTTTTT
This sequence comes from Lolium rigidum, assembly GCF_022539505.1. NCBI lineage: Eukaryota > Viridiplantae > Streptophyta > Magnoliopsida > Poales > Poaceae > Lolium > Lolium rigidum. The sequence continues at coordinate 295,138,386 of NC_061513.1, forward strand.
CTTTTAGCTAGTGTACTACTCTGTCTCGAGACAGAGTTATAGTAGTATAGATCTCTTTGTTTGATATGTGGTGTCAAGAGGTAGTAGTTGTATGCATTTGATTTGTTTGCATGTACTGTGTTGTATGGTATTCCTTCAAACAATTATCTGTTGTATTTTAAATCAGGTCATTTCGTTTACACTGCACGAAACCAAGGGAAAATGGACGATCCTTCGCCACACTGTCCACTTAAGGTAGCCGGGATAGGAGTTTCAACATGTTGCTTCGACGTACTTGGGGAAGGTTGCATCGTGTGGACGAAACAAGATCTACAGCTTCTCTCTTTCCAGAAGGTACTAAGCAGATCACACGTACTGCAATATGCTAGGACATGTAACATACATGGGTACAAGGCCAGGCTAGCTGTGAAAGGATTCAACCAGAGAAAATGTATAGATTTTGATGAAATATTTTCTCCGGTGGTGAAGATGAAATCTATTAGAACTGTACGTAAGTTGTTGTTCTCTTACTCACATCGGTCATGGCTCATAGTATCTCGACAAATCTAATAATTTTTGGATAAGATAACTGTTAGATTTCAGTGACACCGCACGAAAAATCTAGACCTTACATTAGGGATTCCAGCTGGTGTGTCGATAATGAAATTCTTTCTCCAGGAGAACAATCGGGTATCCAGTGCCTTGATGATGGAAGGCACCGATGAATAAGTATCATGACTTACCCCTTCTGTCCATCATCTTCTTGGGACACAGATTCTTCCGATTCTCCATCGTCTTCTTGCGACACTGATTCACCATGTCTGGATGTATTATGTATCTAGACAAATCTAAGACAAATGTGTATATTCTCTATGTGGTGTGCATGTCTCTATTATGTATCTAGACACTATATATAGCACATTCAAATTTAGACAAATCTAAGACAAATGTGTATCACTAGTAGGGAAAGCCTACTACTGGCGTGCGGATTTGGGCTACCAGTCGCGGGCCGATGGGCACGCGACTAGTACGCCTCTTAGCAGTCGCGTGCAGAGGGGGCGCGCGACCAATATGTCTAATGGCAGTGTGTGACCGCACGCTGCCAGTATGCTGGAAACGCTACAAGTGCTTCTAGCCCCTATTTCGAATACACGCTGTTATTTCTCCATATTATACATATATACATACACAATAGCATACTTACACAGGCAGGACAAAATACATACACACATGATATGATTATACCAGTACCAAACCATTATTTAATCTCAAATGTCAGAACAACCGAAGATCACTCACAAGCTAGTTAATTAGTAGTCTGAACTAAAAGCACGTAGATGAAATGCAGTCACGATGAGAAATATCTGGACGAAGGTGTTTTTCATCTGATTCCTCCTCATCACTCTCATCTCTTTAGCTAGACAGTACGCGTACCTAGCTTCCGCCCCCTCCATTATGTTGTACCGTATGTAGACGTTGTTGCGAAAATGGTGTACCTTCCTCCAACAGTCTTTCCAATTGGCATAGACTCCTGGAATCCTACCCTTGTGAACAACATACGACGGTATCTCTATGCATAAGATAAATAATATACGTCAGTAATTAATGCAAATTCATAAATAATAAATAATGTAGTTGACGTGGGCATAACCCTTCGGGTACTCGACATTGCCATACCCCGTGCAAACTATGAAGCTGGACCAGCACAAGGACTCAACAAGCTGGACGTGCACGCACCTCAACTTGGACTACAAGGAAAGAAGGCTCCAATAGGAATCCTACTAGGACTCTTGTAAACCCTAGCTTGGCTGATATATAAAGCCAGGTAGGGGCACCCCTTAGGGCACGCACAATCAGAAACATAATCTTAGAGGCGACACGCCTAGACATCGCAACCCGCAAGTTAGAACTAGACTAGATCCAACAACTCCGTCTATGGCGGCCCCCTGTACTCATATATTCATATAGTGGATTGCTAGCAGGACGTAGCGATCCTCCACCGCGGGGACGTGAACCTGGGTACGTCGTGTACCGCCTCGCTCCCGGAACTTCCGTCGTCGCCTTTCTCTAAAACCCAAGCCCCACATGGTGGACATTGCCGAGGAACCGCCTCGTCAATTGGCGCCGTCTGTGGGAAAGCGGCGACTGGATTTTTTAATCCGGGCGAGATCCATCAAGATCATCTTCAACAACATCTAGATCGCATCTGGCGAACAGTCTACTTCAGCTTCACGGATCAGATCTGGCATTTCATTATCTACTTCGTCATGGCCAGCTTCCTCGTACGAATCATGGTGACGATATGTTGTGTTCCCGTTGTAGCCGGCCTAGGCGTGGCGTCAAATCGTGAGAATAGAAAAGCATCCAGGCCAACCCAATCATCGACAGAGAGGGCGTACCTATGTTCTTTACAAAGTACCCTTGATCTGAAGCTAAGGATCGACTTCTAAAAAAAAGGAGGTGTATGTATATTGAAGCTATCGGAGAGATGGAAGCTCTTGCCCAGCGGTGGCGACTGATGGCGATATGCCGGCGATTGGCGTGATGCCGTTCTTCTCTTCTTCCTCCTCAATCCATCTTGGTGAGTACGCTTTCTTTTTCCCCAGAACAACATCTCTGTATTTCTCCTTCTCCTTGCCCAGCTCCTCTATCACCACGTGCTGCTCCTCCCCCAATTTGATCCCCTTTTTACTTTTGAGCCACACCCAAAGAAATTCCCAAATCCCTTCTTCTCCAGCCCCTATTTCGTCAGATCTGCTCCATTTCGAATTGAATCGTACGTTTGAGGCTCTCTCCTGGAATATAGCAGTGTTCCTCGTCAGATCTTCTTCGTTTCCCAGCTACGCACCAACTGCTTGCTACCGTCTGTGTACACTTCGTGCTTCTACCTCTGCTACGTGTGCATAACACACGAGGGAGCTGAGGTAAACCCCGATTCTAAACCTGACAAGAAGCCAAACTTCCTCGTCTTCGTCCCTTTCCACGTTGCATCTGCAGGTGGCACTCATGTCGAACTTGCTCGGAGAGCCACCCGATGCAGCCGGCACTTCAGGACACCGAGCTCCAGAAGCTGATTTGGATGGGAAACAAAATTGGGCAGCGCTGCAAGCACCTAAGGCATCTCGGGATACTATGAAGCTCGTCGGCTGGAACTGTCGAGGTATGGGTAAGAACCTTGACATTTCCACTAAGATGGAGTACCTTGCTAGGTTCATGAACTCCACAGGTGCACAAATAACTTTTGTTTCAGAAACAAGAACATCAAGGTACAACTCTTCCCATCTTAATTCTCGTTTCAGCATTGCTGATAGTTATGTAGTGCCATCCAATGGTCGTTCGGGCGGGCTTTGGATGCTTTGGACTGATGAAGTTTGTGTCTCGGTCAAGTTCTCTAACCACTATATGATATTAGCTCTAGTTATCAATCGAACAACTAATGTGGAATTTGCTTTGGCTTGTGTTTATGGAGATCCCCATCACCGTGAAACTAAGATGATATGGGATCATGTTTTTAACTTTGTAAATGAAAGCCTAGGTAAGCCAATGGTGTGCATAGGTGATTTGAATGATATCATGTCTGATGGAGAAATCACTTCTAATAATGTTAATAGATATCGTATACGTGCTATCAATTCCTGTGTCAAACAATGTGGTCTTTTTGACTTGGAGTTTAGTGGACCGGCTTACACTTGGACAAATATGCGTTTTTCCTCTACACCTATCTTTGAGAGGCTTGATCTTTGTCTAGCTAATGCAGAATGGTGTGGTCTGTATCGTAATACAAATGTGTTTAATCTACCAATCATCCACTCACTGAGTGATCATGCGCCTATTCTAATTTCCACCAAGTCTCAGTTTCGTAGACCCAAACTTCATTTTAAATTTGAAAACTGGTGGACTTTTGAGGAAGACTTTCAAGGAATTGCAAAAAATGCTTGGGCCTGTTCGGTTAATAAACCGTTCCATGCTAGAACAACTAACCTTGCAGGATCTTTGAAAAAATGGTGCAAGAAGAAAAAACCTCTACAACAACAGCTTGACTGTATTCAAGATCAGATTAATGATATTCGAATGAAGCCAGTGGAACTCCAGGACCACTCCCTTCAGGCAAGGCTAGTAACCCAATATGAAGAGAATTTGGCCAAGCTCACAGAATTCTATAGATAGCGAGCAAAAAAACATTGGGCGACCCAAGGTGACAGGAACACTTCCTTCTTTCACAATGCTGTCCAAAAGCGTAACCGTCAAAATCGTATAGTTTCTATTAAAGACTCTAATGGAAATAGTCTGTTTGATCACGATGATATTGCTAAGGAGTTTGTTAATTATTTTAGGAATATTTTTCGCTCCTCCTCTACTAACAATGACAGGCCCAACTTAAACACAACATTGCCGCAAGATACCAACGACTTCACCAACTCGATCCCCGACAAACAGGAGTTATGGGGAATTTTAAAAGCCATGAGGAAGAATGCCTCTCCTGGACCTGATGGATTCAATGTGGGTTTCTACCTTTCAGCTTGGAGTTGGATTGGAGATGATGTGACCAACCTGGTAAGAAACCCATCAGCCTAATTCATGGCGTTGCCAAACTGGTGGCGAAGGTGCTAGCCCACCGAGTCACACCGGTCCTCCCCCGGATGGTGGGGATGCAGCAGAGTGCATTTGTGCGTGGAAGGAGTCTGCATGATAACTTCATGATGGTACAAGGAATGGCTCCCAAACTTCATAGCAGCTCAACTCCGGCAGTGCTCCTAAAGTTGGACATAACCAAAGCCTTTGACTGTGTGGATTGGGCTTTCCTTATCAACATCCTCAAGAAGCTAGGTTTTGGGGAGAGGATTCTGGCAGTCATTTGTGCTCTCCTTTCCACGGCATGGACACGTGTGCTGCTTAATGGTATACACGGTTCGCGGATTGCCAATAGGCGTGGACTTCGGCAAGGAGATCCTCTGTCTCCGCAGCTCTTCATCTTGATCATGGAAGTGCTGCATTTGATGATCGAAAAGGCTGGCAGTGCCGGCTTGCTCACCCCCTTGGCAGCGTCTGAACTGCGTTGTCGCACATTGATGTGTGCAGATGACGTGGTGACTTTCTTACGTCCCACTGTTGTCGATTTTAGGATTTTCGCTGCAGTGGTGGATGACTTTGGGGCAGCATCAGACCTCCGCACCAACATGGACAAGTTCTCCACAAATCTCATCCGATGCTCTTATGCTGACAGGATCATCATAGACCAGGAGCTGCAATGCCCGGTGGTCCCTTTCCCCTTGCGGTACTTGGGGCTTCCCCTCACCCTAAGGAAGCCGAACGCAGCGCAACTCCAATACCTTGTGGATAGCATGGCCAATAAGTTACCAGGGTGGAAGGCCTCGCTGCTAGACAAAGGTGGAAGGCTTGAGCTGGCCCGGGCAACCCTCTCTGCAATGCCAATTTTTGCCATGATGTCCCTCGACCTCCTGGTTAAGAATTTGGTAGCAATCGAAAATATTATCAGGGGATTCCTTTGGAAGGGAAGAAAGGATGTCAAGGGTGGCCACTGCTTAGTGGCGTGGAACAAAGTATGCACCCCCAAGGAGTGGGGTGGTTTTGGCATCCCCAATCTCAGGATGATGAACATGGCACTGAGAGCTAGGTGGCTGTGTCTTCAGCGAGTGGATGACGCCAGGTCGTGGAGCGAGTTCAACATTCAGGTTCCCACTATGGTGCGACGGATTTTCGAGGGGGCGACCTACTCCGTGATTGGGGATGGAAAGTCCACGTTCTTTTGGACTGATAAGTGGCTGCCAGATGGACGATTGCGTGATATTGCACCGAATCTATTTGCGGCGGTGCCAAAGCGCGCGCTTAGGCCGCGGAGGGTGCATGACGGACTGTTGGGAGGATGGTTGGACGACATCTCCCCGGTTCTAGATGCACCGGCGATCAGGGAGCTGTTCCAAGTGGCAGATCAGCTGGCAGATGTTACCCTCTCTGAGGGTGTGGAGGACAGCTTTCGTTGGGGCTGGGACAAGAGCTACACATATTCTGCACGATCTTGTTATCGTGCGATGTTCGGCGCCAGGATAGAGATGGCTAGAGCGCTGCAAATCTGGCGTTCTCGAGCCCCACCAAACTGCAGGGTCTTCCTGTGGTTAGCGGCAAGAAACAGATGCTGGACTGCTGACAGGTTGAGCAGACGGGGCCTTCCGCATCCGGCGGCATGCCCATTCTGTGATCAGGTAGAGGAGTCTCTGAACCATCTGCTGATGGGTTGTGTTTTGGCGCGAGAGGTTTTGTCCATATGTCTGCGTTGGTGGGGAAAGCTCGACTGGATGCCGCAAGCAAACACATGCTTTGTTCGTTGGTTAGAAGAGAAGCGGGGCGGCCCAGGGAAGGGCCGAGATCTATGGACAGGGATCACGCTTGTCTGCTAGTGTCTGTGGCGCCACCGGAATGACGTGGTTTTCGAGGGCGCATCCCCTTCGAAAGTTGCGGTGTTAGCACGGATCTCCGATGAGGCCGAGCTCTGGAGAGCTGCTGGGTTGTTCAAGGACGCCCTCACAGTAGTGGATAAGTGGAGATGCCGCGAGTAGTCCCGTAGCGTGTGTGTGCTGCCTAGCTGCAGTATGGGGTTGCACTCCGTGGCGCATGTGCCTAGAGTCGAATCCCCTCCTTGGCAATCGATCGCTCGAGCGAGCGATTCTTGTCGGCGCGGAGCGCTCGCGCGGCAGCGCGAAGGCAATTCCCTTTTCGCCACGTCACGCGTGTCACGCTTATTTCTATTTTTGGTAACCGATCGACATTCCTTTTTCGGCCCGTCGTTTTCGAATTATTTCGAATCGATTTGGTGTTCCCCTCCTTCCGCCCGTTATCCTCTCTCCCCTGTTCTCGTCCCATTCAGCCCTGACGGAGAGGGCGACGGCGACGGCGGAGTCGACGCTCCGATTCCTTGTGGCTAGTGCGCGACCTAGATTTCTCCTGCCTCAGTTCACTAGCAAGGTCCAGTCGATTTCGGCGCTGTAAGGTTAGTATTCGAACTGGATCTAGTGGGGAGATCTGGGTCTCGCCGGCCAGTTTGTTTGTCCGGCGAGGGATTGTTTTCCACCGTGGATTTATTTTCTGATGGGTTTTTTGTTTGTCTGGCGATGGATTGTTCCGGCGAGGGTTTGTCTTTTTGGGTGGATTTTGTTCTCCGCCTAGGTTCCTGATCCGTCTCTCGGTTCACAAACCTCTGTTATCTGGGTCTCGCCGGCCTGTATTGTTTTGTGCGGCGAGGGATTGTTCCACCTTGGATTATTTTTCTGATGGGATTTTTGTTTTTGTCCGGCGAGGGATTGTTCCGGCGAGGGTTTGTTTTTTGGGTGTATTTTGTTCTCCGCCTAGGTTCCTGCTTCGTACCTCTGTTTTTATTTCCTTTTTCTATATGAAATTTTTGGTCCTTTTTATTTTTTAAAGGGAACAAGCGAGCCTACTTACCAACCCTCCCGTGCACTCTTCATCAACTCTGTTTTGTTACCTCCTTCTTTTTATTTTCTCCGTTTTGTGTACACAAAGGTGGTCCTTTTTCTTTTTTAAGGGAACAACGGAACATACTTATCAACCCTCCTATTCACTCTTCATCAACATGTGAGTCAATGTTTTACCAACCAATCTATTCTTTTGTTACCTCCTTCCTTTATTTCTCTTTTTGTGTGAAGAGGAAGGTGGTCCTTTTTGTTTTCTTAAGGGAACAAGGGAACCGACTTATCAACCCTTCCATTCACTCTTTTCATCAACAGGTGACTCAATGTTTTACCAACCCATCTATTCTTTTGTTAACTCCTTCCTTTTATTTCTCTTTTTTTGTGTACACAAAGGTGGTCTTTTTTTGTTTTTTAGGGAACAAGGGAACCTACTTATCAACCCTCCCATTCACTCTTCATCAACATGTGACTCAATGTTTTACCAACCCATCTATTCTTTTGTTAGTTCCTTCCCTTTATTTTCTTTTTTGTGTGAAGAGGAAGCTGGTCCTTTTTGTTTTTTAAGGGAACAAGGGAAACAATAATTATCAACCCACACATTCACTATTCATCAACATGTGACTCAATGTTTTACCAATCCATCCATTCTTTTTGTTACCTCCTTCCTTTATTTCTCTTTTTGTGTGAAGAGGAAGGGGGTCATTTTTGTTTTCTTAAGGGAACAAGGGAACATACTTATCAACTCTCGCATTCACTCTTTTCATCCATAGGTGACTCAATGTTTTACCAACCCATATATTCTTTTGTTACCTCCTTCTTTTTATTTTTCTCTTTTTTTGTGTACACAAAGGTGGTCCTTTTTTGTTTTTTTAGGGAACAAGGGAAACAATAATTATCAACCCACACATTCACTATTCATCAACACATAAGTCCATGTGTTTACCAACACAATTTTTTATTTCTGTTTCTATATAAAATTTTGGTCCTTTTTCTTTTCTTAAGGCAACAAGGGAACCTACTTATCAACCCTCCCATTCACTCTTCATCAACAGGGCTGACGCAATGTTTTACCAACCCATATATTGTTTTTGTTACCCCCTTCTTTTTTTTCTTTTTCTGTGTAGACAAAGGTAATTCTTTTTATTTTTTAAGGGAACAAGGGAACCTATTTATCAACCCTCTCATGCACTCTTCATCAACAGGTGAATCAGTATTTTACCAACCCATCTACTCTTTTTTTACCTCCTTATTTTTATTTTCTTTTTTTGGTGTAGACAAAGGTGGTCCTTTTTGTTTTTTAAGGGAACAAGGGAAACAATAATTATCAACCCACATATTCACTATTCATCAACAAATAAGTCCATGTGTTACCGGCCCATTTTTTATTTCCTTTTTCTATATGAAATTTTGGTCGTTTTTATTTTTTAAGGGAACAAGCGAGCCTACTTACCAACCATCCCATGCACTCTTTTCATCAATAGATGACCCAATGTTTTACCAACTCATCAACTCTTTTTTGTTACCTCCTTCTTTTATTTCTTTTTTTGTGTAGACAAAGGTGGTCCTTTTTCTTTTTTTAAGGGAACAAGGCAACCTACTTATCAACCCTCCCATCCACTCTTCATTAACAGGTGACTCAATGTTTTACCAACCCATATATTCTTTTGTTACCTCCTTCTTTTTATTTCTTTCTTGTGTGTACACAAAGGTGGTCCTTTTTCTTTTTTTGAGGGAACAAGG
>NC_061513.1:295147649-295215427 GCF_022539505.1 Lolium rigidum
CCTCCGTGGCGACGGCGACGAGGAGGAGTTCCCCGCCCTCAACTTCATCATCGTCCGTTCCGTCGACGAGGACTACCGTCACATCGCGATCGACCCGCGCCAGGTGGCGGTGAGGTCCGCCAGGGACCACGGCGCCAATTACGTCGACCTCCATCCGAGCTGCCGGCGCCAAAGGAGGAGAAGGACGACGACGTCGACAGCTGGTCCTTCTCATCCAGCGGCGACAAACTCGACTTCAGCGCCTTCAACTCCCCGCGCCGCTAGATGTTTATTTTTAGTTTTTTAGTTTGAAATTGCGTCAAATGTGTACAAATTTCATTCGAACTACGTATGAATATCGTGTTGCAATATTGTATTTAAATTTAAAAATCTATCGGGGCCGCCTGTTTGGAGGCGCCGGTGTGCGAACAACGTCCCCAAATAGAAGATGCAGTATCGGTGCCCCAAACGGAGGTGCCGATGCCTAATTGGGGCTACCTGTGGAGATGCTCTAAAAGTCCAAAATGGTGCCAACCGGCGGCTCGGACAGGGCCGGGCCTGTGCTATGCAAAGAGGCGGATATCCAAGTTGTGAAGATGACGCCATCGCCGACATGCATAGGCAGAGTTCCAGGTATCGCGCCATGCCGCACCTCGAGAGGAAAACGGGTCGCGAAACCGGAAGTTGGCAAGTGACCGTGGTTAATTTAGGTCATCTCCAGCCGCGCGACGTAAACGGACGCTGAGCGACCGTTTGTGTCCGCCGTGGCCGAAAATGCATCTGGTACCATCTCCAGCGGGGCGACGCAAAGTGATCGGGCCGTCTGCGGAGATGCAAATCTGGCCCAAATATGCGCCAGGTTTGCATCTCTGCGGACACTGCGCAAAGTGTTCGCTCGGTCCTCGCACGGGTTCGCCTGACAGCGGCACAACTGCTTCGTCTTCCACAGCATTACTTCCGGGCGGCGCGCTGTAGCCTTTGCAGGGCCGCGTTAATGGCATGCCTCGGTTTCCGCGAGCGTGCGCAGCTAGTAGGCGTTGCACTGGCAGGCCATTGAAGGCGAGATGGCGTCGGAGCCTCTTAAAGGGACGCTGCTGGCGCCCATTTCCCAGACCAAACCATTGCCAAATCTCATAGTATCCACCAGCCGGACGTGGGATTTCATTCGGGACGTGGGAGTTCGACGCGCGCCGCCGCGCCGGCTACCTCGGCGTCGTGGACTACTTCGGCCGAGAGATCGCCGCAGAAGAAGAAGAGAACGACCAGGAGGACGCGGACGAGGACGCGGACGAGGACGTCGACATGGCAAACTACGACCACGACGACGGCGGGCCGGCGTGGGATCCGGAGACCCAGCCGCCGGACCTTTCCGAGGAGGAGGCCATTGCCATGGCACTGGCCAACACCGCGCAGGACGAGCTCAACGAGCTCGCTTTGTGGGACGGGCTTGCAATCCAGCTCCGCGAGTCAGCGCTCGCTCAGGGGACTCCTCCGGCCACGCCGACGCGTTCCAATGACCGCGCTCTGCCTGCTGTTCCAGCGTGGGATCCCTGGCCACAGCCTCCTGCCCATGCGGCGGTACCTCCTCCACCGCCGGCGTACGAGCTTCCATGGCCGACGCCGGAGTTCATTGACCTCGTCAGCGACGACAACCAGTAGGCAGCACGTACTTTAGCACGTACTTTTAGCAGGCCTTTATGACTTTTTTATATTTTTTTAGTAATGTTAATTATGGCTTCATGAATAAAAAAAAATTACGCATCGTGCCGCTGAAGCCACCCCGATGCAAACGGACGCCCGGACGATTTCAACCATTTGGACCGACGCAAACAGACACTACGCGTTCGTTTCGACGTCTGAAATGCGTCGCGCCGCTGAAGATGCCCTTACCTAGACAGTTGCCATCCACCATCCATAAAACAATCCAGACAGAATCTCTTTGACTCTTCTCAGGTAGATAGATCCAATTAAGTTTCCAGTCCCCAAAATAAAGGCACTCCGGAAAAGATGGTCTAGTTGCCAAGTTGATCGAGGTGATTGCCCTTTGCCGACGTAGGCAAAGTTCTAAAGTATTACGTCACGCGCGCAACGCTCCAATCGAAGAAAATAATACGCGACGTCGACAAGCCAGCTGGCAGCGGCTCGCGTGATCGGAAGGTTCCATTGGACGAGCCCTTCTTCTTCTCCCTGCTTGCTCGTGGACGGTCTCTGCTAACAGTATGCGCACGCACGTAAGCTAATCATCGACCACATACCGTAGTATGTTGTCTACTACAGTACTATTTTCCTTGGAATACTTGAACACCCTACCATGACTTGACCTGGCCACGCACTCCTGGCCACATCTCCCTACGTTGTACTAGCTAGTAGCTGGACTGTATAATATGCATCCGCCACGACCGTTCCCTTGTAAAACAAAACCGCTGAACTTGCATGCGCCAAACGGCGGCGACCAGCTCAGGGCAACCGCGAGAAAGAAAACGTTGAATTCAAATCAACCGCGCGCCCATGAGCAATCAGGCGTGTGTGGCCCACAGTTTTTTTTTCTCGGATAGAAGATTTTCTGAACAGGTGGTAGTCCAGTTGCTGATAGGTGCATCAAGATCCGCCCTAGCTTTTTTCCTCTCGAACAATTTTTCGTTTTTGTGTCACTCGCACAATACAATATTTGAAATTAAGCCGCTGCATTCATGAAATATCTGAGATAAAATGTTTAAAAAATAGTTTGGAATTTTATGAAATAAAAAATGTTTTTAAAGATTTTATCTTGAATTTTAAATCTTGGAAATTTGGAATTGCACAATAAAAATTGAACTATTTTGTCTGATTCCAGTTGTAATGTTTCGGTGGCCTGCAAAGATTTAGATCCATAGGTACATAGTTTAAGAGATAACAAAAAACACAACAACAAAAAATGAGCGTTTAGGTGTCATGGTGCTCACTTACAACTTTACTTTGTTTTCCTCGGCCGGTATTTCTGGAATATCAGCCAAAAACTGATCATTTCGGTTACCACTGAATTATTTCTTTCGAACTATTTATGTAATTTTCTTAGCTATATTCTAAGATACTACATAGAATTTGGATGAATTAATAAATTATTTTGAAAAATATTGGCTCGTATTATGACCGGTATTTTCGAAAACCGTTAATGGTAGTGCCCATGGGTTTATTCCCTAGCGATAAAAAACCCTAGTATGGCCAACTAGGTGTGTATGGGTAATGTAGAAATATAAATGGGTCACCACTAGGGTATCATCTACCCTATTTACTTTAAGGGTAATTTTGGCAGGATTCCGCTTGACACCTTTCCACCAGTAATTAGTGTATATGTCCACATCTCCTCACTTTTCCACAGTAATCAATATATATGTCCACATCTCCACTAGTACTCTGTCAAAGTTCTACTTTGCCCGGCTCATCTTCGACTACCGTAGACGGTTCTAGGTCTCTCACTCGTTATCCTCAAATTCGTAGACTATTTCGTAGTCCACACCTTCATCTCCTCTCGAGAGGTCGCATTCCTCAAAGTAGACATCATCGTCGGCGCCTGAGGGTTCGTCAGTGTATTCCCCTCCATGGTCCTCAAATTCTAAGAAGGGGTATAGAATGAACATATAAGTGTGAGCGTACTTGGAAACTTAGTTTAAATAGGAATAGGTGTTTGATACACTAATTATAGCCATGGACCAACGAATTCTAGGCTAATGCAGGTTTTCGTAAAAAAATCCTCAAAAAGTTGATTTTATTCTAAAAATCCCTGCCGTGAGTCTTTTTGGTTGACTAGAACTTCACGGAGTTCCTTTCCTGTTGCGTTGGTAGTTCTTCCCAGAGCAAGGAGTGACAATGTACAATTTAATGTACTCTACAGAGGTGTGTTTCTATTATCTTAAGAGATTCTTATCCTTGTTTCATCCTAGAGGATGGGGGAGGTGCATGTCTTGCAACTCAGAAGTCCTCATTTGGTACAGCAGCTAGGTCTAGTGGTCTATTGATGTGCGAAAGGAAGACGATACAACTTACTTTCATAGAGCCATTATAGATCATGGTTAACATCCACCACATAGAGCATGGTTAACGCGTAATATTTATTTTTAATCCTATATGAATACTTTCTAAGTTGCAATGGAACCTTCACCATCCATCGACACAAAGCATGGTTTCACCGCCCACCACATAGTCATATTCATAATTGGAAGAGTAATAATTTGCTTTTAAGTGCAAGAATGATACGAATAGCACTTCACGCATAATTTGATGAAAAAACTTCAAAGGAAATGAGCAAGTGTTAAACTTGCTAGAAAACTGCAAGGTAGTGCAGTTCAAAGCTTCGGTTTGACCAGGGAACTCGGATTCTAAAAAGATAGCACCATTGTTCGATAAGACAATTTTTAAACATACAACGTCATGCCACTACATATGGTAATGCTATGCATTTGATTTTTTATTTAAACCCTTGCTTTTTTGAATTTTAATGGAATTTTCTCCATTTTGTTATCATTGGTGGACTATAATTCATTTAGAAATAATGAGTAATTACTTTAAATCAACTGATTAATTTTTCATGATTTTTTCAATCTAAATTATTATTCTAGATTTAATAAGGAATCTTCTTTTATTTTATTTTGACTATTTGAAAAAAACACTTTGAGATGCAAATACACAAATTTATATCAACCCCTAGTTTGGTCCTAAACGTTGGGATGCTACATCCACCCTAAACAGTATTTCCTTGCTATCCCACCAAATAAGGAGTTTTTTTTTGGATTTTCTCCACATTAGCCCACACCCTTGGCAGCTGACCATATATGCCAAAGCGGTTTTTGTTGTGGGCCTAGCCCAGCCCAGTGCAACTGCCAACACTAGAACTACCCTACTCAATTACCTCCTATGTCCCACACCCAAGCCTCTTTTCTGGATAAACTTCAGACTCATGTGCTAATCTCGACACCATCAGGTAACTGCTATGAATTTTTTAGCTACGTAAGAACCAATCAATAACTTCGCCAACAAAGAATCATGTTCATGCATGGTACGCCCAATATCTTTCCCCACCTCCAATGTCGGAGGAATGATTGCATCTTTTTCTGAACTTCCACAACTATGGAACACACTGCCTGACTTGAACCGCAGATCTTCTTTTCCACTGAATAACAAATTTTCCACGCAATTTCTGAATAACAAGGAAATTCTATCATCAACCCAACTTCGATTCTAGTTAACCTTAGACAGTTCCATGATCATCTTGGAAAAGTAATCGATCCAACATGAATCATACTTGCGTTGCGTCAGGTTATTGGTTTGTTACTGGGTTTAAAGGATGTTGTGAAGAAGGAAACTTGATTTTTTTTAGAGAGAATGGTTTTTTGTTTGGGTCTGGAGGTGAGCATCATATCGATGGGCCTGGAGTCCCCAGGGATGAGAAGCATGAGGCCCATGCTAGGTTGGTCCTTTTTTCCGTCGGCAATGAGTCTCAGCCCAAGTTACCAAGTCGAGGCTTCATCACTCAGAAAACACAGAACTATTTTTTGAATAAAAAAAACCTCAGAAAACAAAACGCAAAAGGATGTCAAGCTGTCGCAACGTACGCAGAGCAGTTGATCCATGCGTCATGCGGCTCCAAGGAAAACGGGAGTACATGCCGGCTCGTGAATTTGGCCATATTCTCCTTCGTTGATCTGCGGTCGATCGGTGTGTGCGGTAATATGGCATTGTGCAGCGTTACTCATCGACCAGATCAACACTGTGCAGCGTGTGACTTTGATTGATTTCCCTGGAATATGTGCATAACTACACACGTACTACATACATGCTTATTAGGGTAATACGCACTTCGAGATAAAAAAGTTAACAATTAATTTGGTACGGTTGAAAATATCACATATTTTATTGACTAAATTAATGAATTTTTTTCTTGATGTGCATATTACCCTAATAAGTCGATATAGAGGGCATCTAAAAAAAAAAGGCGATATAGAGGGAGTAGCATGCACGGCGTGAGCTGAGCATGCACGCATGGCCCACACTACGCCTCACCATTGTATTCTTGTTGAAACTAAATCACGAAGACCTTGTTTGGTACTAGAGATTTTGTAGGGATTAGTGGGAGAATTTTCTACGAAATTGGGTGAATCCCCTAATTCCTTCAAAATCCCAATTCACTAGGTAGAGATGAAGTATTGGAAATTGATAAAAATACACTAAATTTTGGGGATAAATGGAGATTAAATTAGCCCAATACACTAGAACCAAAAATAGTTTTAGAAATAATTGAGAATATAGTATTTGGTGGGAATAATCCCCACAAATACACTAGTACCAAACATGGGCGGAAGGGAAGAATTGAGCAGGTGGACGGGCATGCGTGCAGCCATGAACTTGCCCATCGATGGCTAGCCGGCCAATCAACAATGACCATCTCCGTTGTGGTGTACCTACGTCAAGTGGAAAATTAGTTAACCTAGCCATGCCACACTGGAGAGGATTCCGGAAGTGTCGGCGCTGGTCAGATATGGCCACATTCGGATGGCTTTCCACTATGACCTCTACTGTTGGGCCATCTCCTACCTGGTGCGACCATATTTGGACTTCAAGGAGAGGATGCCAAGGATAGCCATGCCTAGACACGGCGGATGCGCTCTCTCACGTTGGGCAAGACATGAGAGTCTACTAGGTCACACCGAGCGCCGCCGCCGCTCCTCGTTTAAATGCAGGGAGAGAGTGAGAGGTATGGTTTCTGTGAGGGTTAAGTGTGGTATATAAAGGGCATGAATTTATCGCAAACAGAAAAACCAATAACACCGTTTCTACATAGCCATATATTTCAAATGGAGGTTTTTAATGCCCATTTGCAATATTTTGGTGACAGTCAGATAAATATCACCGTGGCCCTCTGCGGCTTCGACCCATTTAAAGGCCTTGTTCCCAAGTGAAATTACGTTTAACCGTAGGCCACGCCGCTGCCATTTCCATATGGATGTGTGTTCTTTAGCATTGTTGTGTAGTAAGGAAGTTCCCTAGTACGATCCATTATTTAAAATGATCAATGGGTGAAGGGTTCTGGTGGTCTACCTGATGCTGCTCACATGTACTAGTAACTATGTGTTTCATCTGAACAAACATATGCTGTGTGAATAGTGGTGTGTGATGTGAACTCAGTACTATCCTATATGGTATAATGTAGCAGCTTCTCTAATATATTATTGTTATTGCTTCTTAGATTTGCACTAATTGGCTGGTAACCTCACCACCTGAAAAAGTGGCTATCACACCACATGTTCTGCATACGGCCAAACAATGGGGTCAGTTTCCTTAAAACAGCTAACCAAACAACATACTTACGTTTGTACCAACGTGTCAAAAAGGGTTTTACTGATACAAAATTTGACCCAAATCAAGTTTTCATTCATGCAACTAAACATACCCTAGATGAAAGTACTTGTGTCTTTTTACAACAAGTAACCGGGTGTGCAGGATGCAGTGAAGAAACAAAACTTTTTTACTTTCTCCGGCACTAAGTAACGAGTGAGTATTATAGTATACATAAAATATTTTATTTGTTTCATGCTATTTCTCTGAGTTAGTAAACCTTTTTTACTTTCTTCGACCCTAAATATTTGCCGCGGCTGGCAAATTGAGGGTTAAAATCCATCTAGGTCCATTAAACTTGCGACAAGTAGCTAGACAAGTATTTAGAGTCGGAGGAGTGATAAACTGTGAACAATTAATATGCAATGGAGAGAGTACGTATCAATCCATTCACTTGGTCTTTGTTCCTTTTCTAGGTGTGCTTGATCGTTGACTGTGATGGACCGGTGTGTGCTAACGGTATGTACACATGCTGACATGCGCGCGTTAATCGTCGACCGGACCACCACTATGCATCGTGTCACTTTGATTGATTCACTCCCTGCCGGGATATATAAGTGCCTAAGAGCAAGTCCAACAACACCCCTACATTTTCTTCCCTATATCTTCATGTAGGGGACACCCCTAAAAAGATTCCTTCTCTATATTTTTCTTCTTTCCAACAGCTCCCCTATAATTCCTCCCCAATGTCATATTCACATATATTTTAATAATGTAGAGCCCACATGTAAGATTTATAACAAGACATAAACATGGGTTGGGGCATGTATAGGGGGCACCACCACAACCCCAATGCATAGGGGAGAGAGGGGGTTGAGTTGGGGACACCAATATTTAGGGAAGGCTATAGGGGAGCTGTTGGAGCCATATTTTTCTTATTTCTTCCCTATATTTGGTATAGGGGTGGTTATAAGGATGCTGTTGGACTTGCTCTAAACCCCAAACTGCACACGAAGCACGCAATGCATGGCTTGACCCTGACCACGCACGCACGGTACTGTTCCCTTGTTGAAACGAAACCACGGAAGAGGGAGAGGTGGACGCCACACTGTTTCCTTCCCTTGCGCATCGATTGCTAGTCGGCCAAACAGCGGCGACCATCCGGCCGGGTCGTGGCGTACGTGCGTTAAGTGGACAAGTGGTCAACCTAGCCGCGTGCCGACGAACGCCGAGTTGCCGCGCCCGCAGGGAGCAACTTGGGAGGGTACGTGCTCAGGTCAGACACCGGACCGGGGACGGAGACCGCGGCGGCGGCGGCGGCGGCGGCGAAACCACGTGCCCCGTCCACCGCTGCAACTTGGAGCTGCAACAAGCATGCTCGCCGGCTGCTTCCCCCCTGGCCTAATTCTACGTACGCTGCCACGTTCAGCTATGCCGAGTGGCTGACACGGCCGCCGTACCACAAGCTGTCGGCTCATAAGGCTGAGCTCGGCGGCTGGCCTGCATATCTTGTTGCTTAATTAGAGTACTGCCGTAGTGCCATGTCAAGTCGTGTCGTGTCAATGTGCGTGTCGATCCATCCATCAGGATTTGTTTGCATCATCCCATAACTCCCTGCTATTTTATATGCTTGGGATAATCTACTTTAAGAAATTCCTTACAATCTATTAAGTATTAATATTCAACAACACGAGGATATATAGTATGGTGGAAACAAGTCCTAAATGTATGGATCGACATGTATGGCGAATCTAGATCTGCATCAATCACTCAAACTCTTTAGGAGCGGCACGGTACTTCCCGAGCCGCATGCAAGGGCAACCACGGAGGCGACAGATCGACTTCCTTTTAACTCGGAGGGAAATCCTAGACACTTAGATCGGTTTATGGCAATGCTCTCGGGACACTCTTATGTTGTTCCCACTTGGGTGCATCATCCTTGCAGTGGTGCATCGGATAGAGGGACTAGTGGATGTCATTGATGGTGGCGTTCAATGTGGAGGTGAAGGGGTGTTGCATCTACCGCATCGATGATGGCGAGTTTTGGCGACATGACACAGTGGGGTCTTGCCGACAAGCGCGTGATGATGGACGCGTGTAGGGTGGTGGCGCTTTCCGTCGGCCGCATGTCCAGTGAGACGATGTGGATCTCTATCCTTAAGAAGGCGCACCAACATCCACGCCTCTCTCTCACCATAGTTGGTTAAACCTTGTCATAATAGAGCTTGTGGCAGTTGAAAACGGGAAGTCGTCATGCTTTGTCTAAAATAATCATGGTACTAGAATCGCAACCATCACCACTGATGAAAACTGCAGATAAAAAAAACAGACGTCCAATCACATCATGAAAAAGATGAAAACCAACCGAATTACCCGTACATTATTTACGTGTGTGATGATGCCCGACTTTGCACGGACGTACGTTAATTTGTCCCCATGCAGGTAGTCTCTGCACGCACTGCATGCGAGCCGTATGCCATAAGCCCATGACCGTGACCTAAAAAAAAGGCTAGCCTGCAGTCTGGTGCGTACGACTCCTGGAACATTTCTCTTGTATTTTTCTCAGAGATTTTTGTCCTATGTATTGTACGTACATCAACCGATCAGGTGTCAGTGACAAATGTTTTCCCACCCTTTTCCACGGTGCACATGTACATACACGTCTAGCAAAACTAAACAGAAACTTCAATCATTGGACCTGAAGGAGATAGATTGGCAACAAAAAAAAAACAGCATAAACAGTTCAAAACGTAGCTAGCGGTGGCGCTGCGTGGCTGGAGCGGCGCAGATTTAGGGCAGAAGGGTGGCGGCAGCAGGGCAGCCCGAGGTTTCCGAGTACGATGGGACCTGCAAAAGAAAATCCGAGATGGGCAATTTTCTCGTATCTACGCGGTGTAAGACGTATAATGATTGTGGGAACTAGCTCAACCCTCAAAGGGGTGGCCTATCACATATATATATTGATATATAGATGTACAGGATATAATACACAGATAGACTACAATACAAAGTCTAACACCCTCCCTCAATCTTAGCCACTTCGTAAAGAATCTAGAAGGGTAAGATTGCGCCTACAAGCCTCAAACTGTGGTAAAGGCAGTGGCTTGGTGAAGATGTCTGCAAGTTGATCTTTGGAAGAGATGAACTTGATGTGTAGTAACTTCCGTGCAACACGTTCCCGTACAAAGTGAAAATCAACTTCGATGTGTTTCGTTCGGGCATGAAATACCGGATTAGCGGAGAGGTATATGGCACCGATGTTATCACACCAAAGGATTGGAGGCCGTGGTTGAGAAATTCTCAACTCTCGCAGAGCAACGACCGTACCCAAATGAGCTCTGCGAGTGGCATTAGCAACAGCCTTGTATTCGCTTCGCATCTGCTGCGTGACACCGTGGCTTGTTTTCGAGCACTCCGGGCGATCAAGTTGGAGCCAAAGAACACTGCATAGCCCCCCGTGGATCGCCTGTCATCAGGACTACCAGCCCAATCCGCATCCGAGTAAGCCGAAATAACCTCAGAAGAACTGGGCCGAATAGATAACCCATAGGACACTGTAAGTCGTACATAACGCAGAATACGCTTGACAGCCGCCCAATGAGTGTCACGAGGCATATGAAGATACTGACAAACTCGGTTGACAAGCATAAGAAAGATCAGGCCGCGTAATAGTCGGATATCGAAGACCGCCAACAATGCTCCTATACTCGTAGCATCCGCGAGAAGACGAAGTTCACCATCAACGGCGGTGATCTTGTCGGTGGATGACATAGGAGTGGTGGTCGGTTTGCACTTAAGCATCCCGGCCCGCTGCAAGAGATCCAAGGAATACTTCTTCGTGTCATGAGCAAACCATCGGCGGAGGGAGCAACCTCGATTCCCAAGAAGAAGTGAAGTGTGCCAAGATCTTTGACAACAAAATCAGCACCAAGAGCATGAACCGGGGCATCCGCGGTCGACGGTGAGGAGCTGATGAGGATAATATCATCTACATAAACCAACGAGATACATAGTAACATCTGGTCTCCGTAGAAGAAATAGTGAGGAATCAGCGATGAGAGGGTGCAAAACCGTGAACACGAAGAGCAGCTGCAAGGCGAGCATGCCAAGCACGAGGAGCTTGCTTCAGATCATAGAGTGCTTTGGTGAGACGACAGAGATAATCTGGATGATCAACATCAACAAAACCAGGAGGCTGCCGCATATAAACCTCTTCCTCCAATAATCCATGAAGAAAAGCATTCTGCACATCAAGCTGTCGAAGAGACCAACCTCGAGTAACTGCAAGTGAGAGAAGGAGTCTGATGGTTGTAGGCTTGACCACGGGATCGAAAGTGTCTTCATAATCAAGGCCATGACGCTGCCGAAAACCGCGAGCAACTAGACGCGCTTTGTAGCGCTCAATGGAGCCATCAGAGTGCTTCTTCACCTTGAATACCCATTTAGAATCAATAATATTGACGCGAGAGGGAGGCGGAACAAGAGTCCATGTCTTTTTGCGAAGAAGAGCACTATACTCCTGCTCCATAGCCTCACGCCAGTGAGGTATACGAAGAGCAGCTTGATACGTACGCGGCTCAGTAGTCGGATCCGCAAGGGCAGCCGACATACATGCAGCATACCAGGCGACAGTACCATCGGTGCGCTCCTTAGGACGAACAATACCGCTACGACTGCGTGTATGAGGACGCGAGACAGTAGGGGTTAGTCGATGTCGAAGGAGCAGTCGAGGAGGAACTGGGAGGAGGCACCACAGGAGACGCCGATGACGATGTGGTGGGTAGCAGGGGCCCAGGCGACACAGGCGCCGAGCTGGGGGACTGCTGCACACGCAGCGGTGAAGGCGATGCTCGAGGCGATGATGGAGGTGCGGGCGATGCTCGAGGCGATGATGGAGGTGCGGGCGATGCGCAGCCCTCTGACCGCATAGGCGAGGACGACGGAGGCGTCGTGGGCCGGGACGAGGCCGGCGTGGAGGCGGCACGGGCTGGCGAGCGAGGCCTCGCGGGAGAAGGCAAAGCCCCGCCGCAGCCGACGTCGATCGGCGGGGCATGCACCGCACGCGAATCGAGGCCATGCGGGGGAGGCGCTAGATCGACGTGGTGGTGAGCAGCACCGAAGCAGCCTCCGCGGAAGGCGACGAAGAGGAAGGCTCGTGGAGCGGCTCCAAGCGGGCACCACGACCGGTTCCTCGCACCATGGTTAGGTAGCAACACGGGAGAGTATGCAATATCATCAAATTGGTCGGCGACAACGGGAGATGAATGCATAGGTGGAGACTCGTGTTGGATCCAGGAAGTGAAGCAAAGGGAAACACATGCTCGTCGAACACAACGTCCCGAGATATGTAGATCCGATTAGTGGGAACATGAAGACACTTGTAGCCTTTGTGAAGTGAACTATAGCCGAGAAAAACGCACTTTTTGGACCGAAACTCGAGCTTTCGTTTGTTGTAGGGTCGGAGATGCGGCCGGCAAGCACAGCCAAACACTTTAAAGAAAGTATAGTCGGGCGAGTTCATTAAGAAGGAGCTCAATAGGTGTTTTCATGTTA
Organism: Lolium rigidum; assembly: GCF_022539505.1. Lineage (NCBI taxonomy): Eukaryota > Viridiplantae > Streptophyta > Magnoliopsida > Poales > Poaceae > Lolium > Lolium rigidum. The sequence continues at coordinate 295,160,490 of NC_061513.1, forward strand.
AGAACACGAGTGGGTGTACGATTGATAAGGAAGCAAGCGGTGGTGAAGGCATCACTCCGTAACCTAAAAGGAACGGATGCATGAGCCAAAAGAGTAAGTCCAGTTTCAACAAGATGCCGATGCTTACGCTCGGCGGAACCGTTCGCCGATGTGTGTGCGGACAAGCTAAACGATGGGAAATCCCAAGTCGTTGAAAGAAAGAATTGAGATTGCGATACTCGCCACCCCAATCAGACCGTACGTGAACAACTTTATGCTTGAGAAGACGTTCAACATGCTTTTGAAACTCGTATAAAGATATCAAACACATCAGATTTGCGCTTAATGAGATAAAGCCATGTAAAGCGACTATAAGCATCAATAAAACTCGACATAATAGTTATGGCCACTAACGAAGTCCGAGCAGGACCCCATACATCCGAAAACACTAATTCAAGAGGATGATGAACTTCACGACTAGACTCCGAAAAAGGAAGTTGATGACTCTTCCCCGCCGACAAGCATCACACACGACGACATCTTTATTACTAGGCATGCTAGGAAGCTCATGACGACGCAAAATATGACGAACAATAGGAGTGGCTGGATGACCAAGGCGAGCATGCCACCGTGACGATGACACCCGAACACCGGCGAAGACGCGAGAGACTGTAGGCGACTCCAGGCGATAGAGACCTTGACATAGGCGCCCACTAAGAAGAACGTCCCGCGTGTCCCGGTCCTTTACAAAAAGATCAAACGGGTGAAATTCACAAAGCACATTATTGTCATAAGTGAGCTTAGGAACGAGAAGAAGATTGCGTGTGACAGAAGGAACTCGAAGAACATTGCGAAGTGTAAGAGTCCTATCAGCATGACTAGTGATGAGAGATGCTTGACCAATATGAGATATATGCATACCTGATCCGTTGGCGGTGTGCACCTTGTCAGAACCATGATAGGGCTCGCGAGTGTCGAGGTGGCCGAGCTCATTCGTCAGGTGATCCGTAGCCCCAGTGTCCATGTACCAATGAGGGTCGGCGGAGAAGGACTGGGTATGGCCATGTGGACCGTGCTGATCATTGTGCTTCGCCGGGCGATCCGCCATGGCCACTTGACGCTCGTTGTTCCTCGTGTCCTTACCATCATTGCCGAGGCCGAGGAAGGACCGCTGAAACCGGCGGTGACACTTGGACGCCCAATGACCGTCACGACCACAGAGCTGGCACACCTTCTTGGGACGGCCGTCCGCACCAGTCGAGGATGGAGGGTGGGACGGGCCGGCCGCGGGCTTGCCCGAGGCAGGAGGCGGGACGAAAGGCCGGCTACCCTTGTAGGCAGCGTGGGCGGCGGAGCCAGCATGGCCACGCTGAGTGCGGCGTGCCTCCACGCGCTGTTCGGTGAGAAGAAGGCGCGAGTAGAGCTCATGAGCCATCATCGGAGTGGTGCGTTCATTGACCACCTCAACAAGACCATCATACTCCTCATCGAGACCATTGACGATGTAAGAGGTGAATTCGGAGTCGGTGAGAGGCTGCCCAATGGAGGCCATCGTATCAGCGAGAGACTTGACCTTGTTGTAGTAGGTTGTGGCCGTCTCATCAAGTTTTTGACAATCACCAAGGGCGCGACGAAGGGCGCTGACACGGGCTTGAGATTGCGACGCAAAAGATCGCTCGAGGATAGTCCACGCCTCATGGGAGGTCTTGGCGAAGACAACCAGCCCGGACACCGCCGGTGTGAGCGAGCCCTGGATAGCCGAGAGGATAGCCTGATCTTGACCCGTCCAGACACGATGCGGCCGGGTTGTAGACCGGGCCATTGACGCTGTCCACAAGCGCAGGCGGACACGGCAACGTGCCGTCAACGTAGCCGAGGAGATGATGACTCCCAAGGAGTGGCTGGACCTGCGCACGCCAGAAGATGTAGTTCTCCGGCGATAGCTTGACGGTGATCAGATGGCCGAGGTGGAACGGCGCCGGGAGCGAGCCGGTGGTGAAGACCGCCGGGGCGAGTATGCCAAAGAAGCGGGAGCCGCCGAGGGCGCGAGGGGCGCATAGGTCGGGGCAACCGGCGTCGGTGCGGGCGGCACCGAGGGGTCACGGACGCAAACGCCGCAGGCGAAGGCCGCGAGACGAAGGCCGCGCCGCCATGGACTCGGCCGCATGAGTCGCCGGCGAGACTCGCCGGAGACGGGCGGACGCGGGTGAGGAGGCAACGGCGGTTGACGGCGACGACGAAGAAGCCGACGGTGGAGCGGAGAACATGGATCCCACGGACACCGTGCCGAGTGGAGGCGACGTCATGGCGCCGTGATCGACCGGCACGTTGAGGAGTGCGGCGAGCGAGGCCGGGAGAAGGCCCGCGTTAGCGGAACCAGAGGAGGCGGCGCTCGTCATGGAGGCGGAAGCGGAGAGGATCGGAGTAGGGGCGGCGGCGGCCGGGGAGACTGTGGCGGCGGCGACCTAACCCTAACTAGTCTGATACCATGTAAGACGTATAATGATTGTGGGAACTAGCTCAACCCTCAAAGGGGTGGCCTATCACATATATATATTGATATACAGATGTACAGGGTATAATACACAGATAGACTACAATACAAAGTCTAACACGCGGGATGAATTTTCCATCCAAAATGCATAATAGAGGTTATTTAGTGGGTTTCCTACATATGCATGTATCTGATAGAGGTGCTTTCACATCGATCGACGACATCTAAGAAGGCGAGCATTTGATTCCTACAGTGTGAGCACTACTATGTAATATGTACCAGTGACAAATGTTTTCCGACACTTTTCGACGGTGCAACATATATACACACACCTAGCAAATCCAAACAGAAACTTCAATCATTGGACTTGGAGGAGATAGATCGGACTCAACCAAAAAAGCCAGCATCAAAACGTAGCTAGCTAGATGAGTAACCACCAACATCAGCAGTGTACGACAGCCTACTCATGGGATAGAAATGGGCCCAAAGGGCTTTCTAAGGGGGTATGGATCTAGACCGCTTAGCAAAACGGGCCCACGGGTCACACTCCTCATGCCACCCCAACTGGACACTGCATACAACCCATCTGCTGCTTCCACTTGGCCATCTTGCTTCCCCAATCACTAGGTGCACAGCACCGTGTGCCAACATGCAGCGATATGCTCCCTCCAGGCTCGCACTCTATTTGACGCTGTCTTCCAAACACAACTTTGACTACCACCTTATATTCCAGCGTCAATGTACAACCTGACAAATTTGTATGTTTACACGCTGTTTTCTAATAAATTGGATGTGTATCATTCACTTATGGCCATCGAATGTTTTTTTTAATATATTTGTAGTCAGAGTTTCAGACTTCCACCTTCACCCACATCCAAACTCCAAAGGACATTTTTTGGGATGTAAGGGAGTACAAACAACATAAAAGTAAGCAGCATGGACTTTGTGGGTACTATTGATAGATAGAACGCAAGGCCAGTGTTTTCATCATTGATATTTTTCATTCGAAGGAACTTATTTTTACGGCAGGGATATGGGGAATTTATACGGATGCATACATAGTACTTTTCAATCGTTACCGATCGCTAGTCATCATTCTTAGGTAACTACTATGACTTTGCTGAAGTAATACATGAAGATTACAAGAAAGCTCAAGCCAACGATGTCGAATGTTTAGATTTGGGTAGATGCCGGCAATACTTCACACATGTTTTTGACTGGAGATCGATGTTCCTTTGGACAACTAAGATACTTGAAAAATATATGGATACACATGGAGTACTTTTCAATTCTTATAGCTCAATTGTGTAGTGTGTGGAGAGATGGAATATACAGAGTGAAACTACCCCACGCACTACAAAGTTGACCTAAGAATCTTCCAAATTATATTTCATAGTTGCTAGTCGTCATCGGCACGTACCTTGAATGACTCCGCACCGAATTGACACATGACGATTGCTAGGAAGCTGAAGCCATCAACCTCGAGCACATAAATTCTTATAGAAGCCGACAATAGAGGAAAAAATTCCGATGTCAAGTAAACCAATATAATGGTCTTTATAGACATCATGGCATCCGATTTCTTCAGCAAGTACCTCTCCGAAGGCGATAGTGGATTTTTTGATGAGAAGTTCATGATTATTATTGCAGTGATCATGGTACATAAAGGTATAAAACAACTAAAGTTGGTTCTTAGGACAAGCACTAGAGAAGGAGCGCTGGCACGGGGTAGCCCCACTCGTATATATTACTAGGATAGAAAGCTCATCTTTTTTTCCCCCTAGCTCCCCTATAAGAATATACCCTGGGTGCTCACCCATGGGTCTCGTTTTTAGAAAGCTCATCTTTTGAAAGGAATACGGCATGAGAAGCCACCACAGTATTTTTTTTAATAATAAGAAACCCAAATCTGTGTCTCTCGGGACTTGAACCTGGTTGGCTAGGTTGTACATTCACTTCCCTAACCACTAGATAGAAATATCATTAAATTGCTGCTCCAATTTTCTCATTGAGAAAAGGTAACTGTCTTAAAGGGTACTAAAGGAACTAAATATATTATATCCTTCCGGTTCATAATTTACATGGTTTGCACTAGACGATCTTTAAGTAAAGAATGTCAGAGAAGAACTTAACATAACAATCACCCTATCACAATGCCTAATTATGTAAAAGAGCACTCATTCTTTACAGATTGCCTTGCTTGACACGTTTAACTGTGTCTGATAGGCTGTGCGCATCTTAGAGAGAGGCGGGACGATAAGCTTGATGGGACGATAAGCTTCAATAAAAAGACTTTTGAAACAAAATTCCTTCACGGACAAGAACTGTATAAAGATGCAGGGACAAAGATGCCTTGTAATTAAGTACAAGTAGCACAACCAACTTGATGACCAGATTCTCACAAGTCACAAGCACACATATACGCCGGAAATCATACTAGTAAACACCCGGCCCCTATGTGGAAACCTCACAAGAAGCCAACAACAGATGTACTTAGCATAAAATAACAGCTTTACCATTCTAAAGCTGCAATGCATATACATAAACACAACAATCATACACTAAACGATCGAGTGTAGAAATGTAAGCAGCCACGCCAAGCTCAATATATACACAAGAAATCACCAGCAACGCGCGTACCCACGTACACAATAATAATTCTGACGATGGCATCTGGCAAGGCGACAAATCCCAAGATGGACATGGCAGCCATGGATGACGACGACATGGACGTGGAGTACTCGTCCCCGGAGTCGGGGGCCGAGGACGCGGCGGAGCCGTCGTCTTGGGCGCCGGCGCCGGTGCCGCCGCGGGCAACGGGAACGTCGCGGTTCAAGGGCGTGGTGCCGCAGCCCAATGGGCGGTGGGGCGCGCAGATCTACGAGAAGCACTCGCGCGTGTGGCTCGGGACGTTCCCCGACGAGGACGCCGCCTCGCGAGCCTACGACGTCGCCGCGCTCCGTTTCCGCGGCCGCGACGCCGTCACCAACCACCAGCGACCTCCGGCGCCGGAGGAGGCTGGCTCGTCCTCCACGAGCGAGCTCGATCCCGAGCTCGCCTTCCTCAATGACCACTCCAAGGCCGAGATCGTGGACATGCTCCGCAAGCACACCTACGCCGACGAGCTGCGGCAGGGCCTGCGCCGCGGCCATGGCGGGCGCGCGCAGCCGACGCCGGCGTGGGCGCGGGAGCATCTGTTCGAGAAAGCTGTGACGCCCAGCGACGTCGGCAAGCTCAACCGGCTCGTAGTGCCGAAGCAGCAAGCGGAGAGGCACTTCCCTCAGACGGTGACTGGCGGCGGCAGCGACAAGGGCGTGCTGCTCAACTTCGAGGACGGCGAAGGCAAGGTGTGGAGGTTCCGGTACTCGTACTGGAACAGCAGCCAGAGCTACGTGCTCACCAAGGGCTGGAGCCGCTTCGTCCGGGAGAAGGGGCTCGGCGCCGGCGACACCGTCGTCTTCTCTTGCTCGACGTACGGACCAGAGAAGCAGTTCTTCATCGACTACAAGAAGACGACGACGGCCGATGCAGCCATTGGCAATGAGAATGAGACCGGCCATGTCGCCGTCAAGCTCTTCGGCGTTGACATTGCCGGAAGAGGGGCCGAGGGATCATCATCAGGTGGGTGATGGGCACGCGCGGTTAGTTCTTGACATCTTCTGCATGCCCTAGTACTGTGATTGCAATTGGATATATTGATTACTAGCTACTCGATCCACATTTCCATTTCCTTTTGGGGAACACGAAATAGACAGGAAAAACAACATTTACATGATCCGGCCAGGTAGTTGTATGAGAAGGACAATTTCTTGGCACATTTTTGTATGTCGATCTTACTGCAATAGGTTCGACAATTCAAAAGGGATTATTCTTTGTATATTTTTGAAAATGCTGGGCTTTTTATTATCTAGATCATCGTTCTTGTTGATTTGAAATGTGCCAAATGATATCCTTGTCATGATTGCTGTGCAAGACTTTGCATTACATTTTAGTTTCTCTCTGCTAGATCAATCTACACCATTCTTGATGTACTGCACGCGCTTGCCATATCTAGCTATATGATTGGTTCAGTAGCCGCTAAACATAGGGATTGTGAAACATTGTTTTCATAAACTAATTTATAAGGTAGAGAATCCTCTATCTTTTGATTCGAAATAGCAGTAAGTGAGCCGCATGACTACATTAACCGAATCCACGATATGCAGCCAAAAGCATGCATTATGAGCACTGATGATCAACAATGTTGAATCAAAGTGGAGGAATTTTATTTGTGCTTGACAAAATCTTAGTGTGTGGCAACATGCATGTAGGAATGCTGCTTTTGTGGAACATGCTTGTATTAAATATGGGTGTTCATGCTTTTAAGGAACTAAAGTAGTTAAACAAATGGCACATCGATGGGCTGGAACTGTATTAGGATGTGTACCGCTGAAAACTCTGCCAATGGTTTTCTACATGAGGTGGTACATGGTTCATGGATCACCTTTGAAGCCTTTTAGAAGCTTAGCTATCGCACAAGTAGCTGACGTGGATAATAAAATTGATGAGAACGAAGTTTGTCTATGTTACTTCATCTTGTCGCCATGGGATGGTGGCGAAAACATTACTAATTTAAATGAGTCAGCTACAATACTGGAGAGGTTAATGAAAATGCGCATAGTCTTTATTTTTAACGAAAATGAAGTGCTGGCTGCATGAATTAGTGTCATCTACATATGCACGAGTCAATGCAAAGGAATTCCAAGAACATGGGAAGAAATTTATGTTGTATTGAGACAAACAAGGACATATGATCAAGGAACATCCAAGTTTGAAACAGCAGGCGCATGCTTAGCACCAATGGAAGTGCATTTAGGTGAACCAAAAATAGAGTGGTTGATGACATAATTTAGGGTTAAAGAGGTGTAGCTGAATATGCTTGTTGAAGTGTCAATGTTGTCAATTTAAAATATTAATTAAGGGAATTCCTCTTTTGGTGGCCCTTATTGAAATGTATTTACTGCCATTCTCCATCAGTTTTGTCTTCTAAGGAAAGAGATGGTGCATTCAACCCAATACAGTATTGGATCCAAAAGATTGATAGTTTATGACTCGGCCAATGTACTATTATCTATTATATACTAAAAGCAAAATACAGGGGTTTTAAATAGAGACTCGAGGTTAATCCACATCATCTTAATTATTTGAATGGTTAGATCTAAAATTAGTGGTTGTGATTTAACAACAGATTGTTATTTACGTAACAGCGTAAGTCGGGTTGACACGATCTATTAACAGCTCAGGTTGATTAATAAAAAAGGAGTCCGATCTAATCCGGCAGATGGTGGCGTGTACGAAAAAGACTCTTCCGCCTATATTCACGTCTTACGTGGAGAGAAGCTCCAAAATGATCTAAAAAAATATGTCTTGAATTCTTCACGTCTGTAGGCTAAACATCTAAACTGGAAACAGGAATTATACATGAACGTTCGTGGCTTCGTTACAAGTTAGCATATATAGTACAAAACAAGTTAATAGCACATATTTTATACATGAGGCAGTATATAAAAAATCAAATTATGCTATATACTAAAAGAAAAATGAGGGAGTTTTTTAGGCATCAGCTTAATACACGTATGCTTAAAAAATATAAACCATCAATTTTAATCGTAACATTTGAGATTAAAAGATAAAAGTGTTAGTATAAGAATATACATGTACAAAATAGACATATGACACGTAAAGACCGTATATGTACATGCCACATCACCTAAATAATACTCCCTCTGTTCCATTCTATAGTGCCTATGTTTTTTGGCACGAAAATTAGCGCAAGAGTATTTTTTACACAAGATCCCTACCTGAACAATTTGAGATCAACGTAAAATTTGGGAAATCCATATCTTCCTAACTTACCATAACAAATTTGGGAGCTGAACGATTTGGGAGCTAAACGGGAAGGGGGTAATTGAAAAAAAGCTAACTACAACCTTATATTCTAAAACAAATGCAAAAAATCTATAGACACTATAGAAAGAAATGGAGGGAGTATTGGCTATTAATTAAATCTGAAAAGGAATTGTCTCAAATATGTCACGAATATACAACTTGCAGTTATAACACGTTACCTAGGAGTCTCAACCTTTTGTCACGTTGAGAACATGTATATACTTGGGAAACAAATCCACAGAATTGATCAACATATATACGGGTCACGCCATGTGTGCCGTGCAGCAGCTTCTAACCATGGCGGTGCAGCTACCAGTGGCAAGACTGGCAATAATCTGGGTCTCCATGGCAACCTTGCAAGATGCACTGTACGAACGCCGCCTCGAGCTCGCACTATGTCCTGGGCTTGAGCTTTCCCCTTGGTGGCGGCCGCGTCCAAGACCTCAATCTCTCCCATCTCCCGAAACTCATGTCGTCAACGGGATCATCAAACAATAAATCACCGCCGCCTCCACTACTATGTCCTGGGCTTGAGCTTTTCCCTTGGCGGCGGGCACGCCCAGAACCTCGATCTATCCCAGCTCTCGAAGCTCATGTCGTCGCCGGTATCATCAAAAACGAAATCACCGCCGCCTCTGCTAAGCTACTTCCCATGACACTGCTCATCGTGGCCGTCGAGGTTCTCCTCCTGGTGGTCGGCGGTCTTCGGAGTGATCTATGTGTGGCGGCGCAGGCGGCAGTTCGTCGAGGAGGAAAAAAAACACTAAGGTCTCATGTGGATGCTGCGGTAGCTGCGCCCCGACGATGTACGATGACCCCAGTTTTAGCAAGTTTGGCGTCATTAATATCCTCACTTCTGCTAATCTTCCTCCGAACCAGTTGAGTGCCTCATTGAAAGGTCATGTTGCCTATTTTGACCATGGCGGAGAACCTACGGCCGCAACAATGTGCGTCTCCATGAATGTACCGTCTCCGTCTTGGCTTGTATGGAACTCTGACACTAAGGTCGTCAACATCCTCACTAACCTTGCTCGATGCCACCTGATGAACCCGTTGGTGCATCATTTAAAGATACTCCAAGATGTTCTATGGTGTCGGACTGCTGGGGACGGGGAACGGGGAAGGATTCAGAATCTTACTTGACACTCAGAAGTCTCAAGCCCACGTTGAGATCCCTGTAGGATTCAAACATGCAACGTACTGCTGGTGCTACGGCCTGGCAATTACCGGAGATGCACGGCAGAAATAGATTAAGGAGTATTGCATGATCATCTTCGAAGAGAGCAACACACATCAGGGTGGAGATTTCAGGTACACACGTAATCATACATCAATGATCAATCTTATTGTGAATACCATAATACCAAAAGAAAGTGACTGTTTATCATACGTGTGAACGCATGTGATTCCGGCATGAATTCATGGAATTTAATTAAGTTAAGTTATATTTTGTTCGCCAGTTCAGATTACAACGTTGTTTTTTTAGACGAGATTAAAACTTTGCTGCCGGCACACCGATGAAACTCATGAATGACCACGCTCACGCCCCGTACCAGAATCCCACTGAGAACACTTCGGTATTTAGGTATTGTTTTCTTCAAAGATTCAGCTAATTAATGGCAAACAAATCATGTGGTACTGGTAAATATGTGTGGCCCTTTCTTGCTCCTTCATTTTTTCCCGAGCATTAGCAGGCAGTAGTAAGGGAGTAGTAAGAATGGATTTTTTTTTTGCGAATGAGTAAGAATGGATTATTGTTCTCTTCTAACTAGCAAGACACACCATTAATTAGTGGTCAAGCTGAAAGCTACTGTTATGTTGTTCTAAGTAGCTAACAGGTACAAATATTCTCATATTTATAGTTTATGTCTCTATTCCTGGGAGATACGTACATTATTGATTATTCACATATATTCCATACATAAATCAATGTTCAAAAGGAAAAAAAAAATTAACTCCACAATAGCTAATCAGAGAGTATAAATTTGAATGGATTTCTCAAAACTATACTTTTTTACTTAATATCATAACATCATATATTTGTGAATGATCACAACTTCATCTTTTATGTATTCAACGGCACACTAGGATATAATATTATATTCTGGAAATTTTGGAAACATCCTCATACACAAAATAGTAAAGTCTGATTTTTTTTTAAATGTAAACATGTCTAAAGTACCATGTATATCAAATTGTAAGATGCAAATAAAAATATGCATGTGTACCAATTTCGCTACAATAAAAAGGATGCCCTCGCAATTGCGAGGGCCACTGTGCTAGCTAAAACATAAGTTACATCTCACATCAATTCCACATATACGTCCTAAAGAAGGCTAGGCACATGAGGGGAGTTTTGAAATGTATTACCTGCCCTTCTTCACTACTTATAGTTGTCAGAATCATGATTCTGCTATACGGTTATAAGACTTTATGACCCAAATTGAGTAGAATGATTCAACGATTCTGCTAGGTAGAATCTAAGATTTTACGATTCTAAAAGTTAAGATCCTACGATTTGCGATCCTATTGTTGAGGTTCCGATCCGATTCAAAACCACGATTTCTGACATCATTGATACTTCAGACTTTTGGATCAGCTGGCTAGTGAATCGAATCCAATATGGATCACATCGGGTCAACAAAAATCTATATTTTTTAGGAGAAGAGATTCACCTAACCATGCAAGGTGAATTTATGTTGCTAAAAAGGAATCACTGAAAAGCAGTGCGAAATTAAACACTTTATCCCCAACTTTTACTTGTCGTATGATGCAACCATCTAACTGTTAGTAGAGTGTTTGCAAGAGATTGTATTGCGTGTAGTTTTAGAGTCACCAGGGGTAGTAATGCTAGTAGAGTGTGTTTGCAACCACCGAGCCCGTGGCACATCATGATGCACAAAAAGACTTTATGCTAGGCTCTGGCAAACCTGGATTCATGGTTGGAAAACTGCATATTCTAGTCAATGCAACTAAAATATCAATCTGGTGAAAGAGATTAACAATACATTCATAAATAACACCCCCGCTCCCCCTCACATGTGGCTTTTTCATCCCTAAAAGTGGAAAGTGGGCTACATTGAACTGATTTTTGAACTCAAGACCTCTTGACTCTGTTGCCATGTAAAAATATTTGATCTACCCAATGCAATCAAAAGACCGATGTGATGAAAGAGACTAGACAATATACATCTAATTATTGTCAGTAAAACCAGAGCTATGAAGGTTTTATTGATAAATGAAGTGCTTTAGGTTGGGAAGTTTGAGCTGTACATAGAGTTTTTGTTCGTAGTCTACGATTCTACTGGATTTTGTCATCTGAAACCACAGTCATTTTCCTAGATTAAGAACTTCTACTTATGGTGTGGATTTCATAAATCCGATTCTATGAAAGATGGACAAATCTATAGTAAGCATGGCAATGGGTAGAGTATAGGTAGGGTAGAGCAATAGCATACCAATACATGTACAATCACTAGGTAGAAAATACCACCCATACCCATACCCGTGGGTATGCAACTTTACCCATCCATACCCGATGGATACTCGTACTTGTTGGGTACCCAACGCGTAGATTAAATAGCAGGCCAGCTATTCACAATCTTACATTCATCGATAGCATATTTGACAAAACAAATTATCGTAACGCAATAACATGTAGGTATGTATACGGCAATATCTAAATTCTGAAATCACAGTCACGCATTCATAACTCATGAGTCAAAAAGAATAGATAAGTCGCACGGCGGACTAAGAATTGATGACAACTTAACACTGGTTCACACAGTCTATAACTAGGCGATTTAACTACATAGATCTACAAGTAAGTATACATGGGTGTGGTATGGATATACCGACGGGTACAATGCCATACATAGGTCCTACCGTGACATAATCGGTAGTGTATGGGTACTATTCATGGATATAGAAGTGTATTCATACCTTGCACATACAGGTACGTTACCCGTAGGTACCCATACCCGTTGGTAAAATTGATATTCATAGAGATTTGGTATATTATCGAAAAATTTCATGGACAAGTTATTTGATCATAGTAGCATATTCTATAGGTACTAATCATGTAGGAATCTTGCAATGTAAATTCTATATAAAAAATTAGATCATATCTCATAGAATTTTGTTTGCTACAATTAAATACATTTGATCTTTTCATAGGATTCAGATATACATGATATCACAGTTCTATAGTTTTTCTATCGTATAAATCAAAAAGGGCCCTTAATATGATATCACAGAATGGGGTGTGGTTGTTCAGGGAAATAGCCCTATTAAAATATGGCCAAACAAAATTAGACACTTAAGATGATTCTTAAGGGGTTGGGCCAAAAATCGGAGCGGGGTGTATAAAATAGAAAAAAGAGAGATTAATGGCACTTATTGATGCGCTAGACATTAAGGAGGAAACGGTTCCCCTGATGGAAGCCGAGTGTGTTGCCCTCAGAAAGGCTAATGATAGCCTAGCTAAACTCAGACGTGACGAGGAAGCTAAATGGGCCCAACCCGCAAAAGTAAAACACGTACAAGAAGGGGGAAATAATACGAAATATTTTCACCTGATTGCTAATGGAAAACATAGGAAGAAGAAGATTTTTCAGTTAGAGCAAGACAAAGGGACAATCATTGGTAAGGAAAATCTTAAAGTTTTCATCACTAAGTATTATAAGAAACTATTTGGGGAACCAACAAAGAACAATTTTTATATGAGAGAAGATATTTCTGCGGATATACCCCATATCTCCCCTGAGGAAAACTATTTCCTCACATCTAAGTTCACTGAGGAAGGAGTATTTGAAGCTATTTCTCAAATGGAAAACAACAAAGCTCCTGGACCAGACGGGTTTCCAGCCGAGTTTTACAAGCACTTCTGGGAAACTATTAAGCACGATCTCGTGAACCTTTTTACGCAATTACAACAAGGTGATCTCGAGTTATATAAGCATAACTTTGGGGTTATTACTTTAATACCTAAGAAAGAAGACGTTGTCCAAATCCAGCAGTATAGGTCTATATGCTTACTAAATGTGAGTTTCAAGATTTTCACCAAGGTAGGTACAAATAGAATAACCGGGATAGCCCACAAGGTTATTAAGCCTACATAATATGCTTTTATGCCAGGATGACATATACTTGAAGAAGTAGTTATCCTTCACGAGACCATTCATGAGCTTTACAGGAAGAAAATGGATGGGGTCCTTTTCAAAATTGATTTTGAAAAGGCCTATGATAAAGTTAATTGGCCTTTCCTTCAACAAACTATGCGTATGAAAGGATTTGGTGTAAGTTATTTGCGAGATAAATGATATTTGCGAGATAAATGATGTGTTGGCAAAAGGTGGAAAGAAATACTTCATGACGTTCATTGATGACTCAACTAGATATTGCCATGTGTATCTTCTGAAATCAAAAGATGAGGCGTTAAGTTTCTTCAAAAACTATAAAGCTGAAACAGAAAATCAACTTGAACGAAAGATCAAGCGGCTTAGGTCTGATCGTGGTGGAGTATTTCTCCAATGAGTTTGACTCATTTTGTGCGGAACATGGTATAATCCATGAGCGGACGCCTCCCTACTCACCTCAGTCAAATCGGGTGGCCGAAAGAAAGAAACACACTCTAACTGATTTGGTTAACGCCATGTTAGACACATCAGGTCTCTCCAAGGCTTGGTGGGGGGAGGCTATATTGACTGTGTGTCATGTCCTAAACCGAGTTCCCACAAAGTATAAGGAAATAACTCCATTCGAGGAATGGGATAAGAAAAGATTGAAACTCTCTTACATACGGACATGGGGATGTTTGGCTAAAGTCAATGTGCCAATTCCCAAGAAGCGCAAGCTTGGACCAAAAACTATTGACTGTGTTTTTCTGGGCTATGCTTTTCATAGCATTGGCTATAGATTCTTGATAGTAAAGTCTGAGGTATCCGACATGCATGTTGGTACAATCATGGAGTCGAATGATGCGACTTTCTTTGAGGATATATTTTCCATGAAGGATATGCCTAGCTCATCGAATCAGGGGATGCCTAGTACATCTATCTAGGAATTCTCTACAATTCCTGAATCCACCATTCCGATAGAACACCTTGAGAATCCCGAGGAGGATAACAATGAAGCTCCTAAAAGGAGTAAGAGACAGAGGACTGCGAAGTCCTTTGGTAATGATTTCATTGTGTATCTCGTGGATGACACTCCCACTTCTATTTGAGAAGCCTATGCATCTCCAGATGCTGACTACTGGAAGGAAGCTGTTCGAAGTGAGATGGACTCCATTTTTGCTAATGGAACTTGGGAGATTACTGATCGTCCTTATGGGTGCAAACCCGTAGGATGTAAATGGGTGTTTAAGAAGAAGCTTAGGCCTGATGGTACAATTGAAAAGTACAAGTACAGCTTGTGGCCAAGGGTTATACCCAAACGGAAGGTGAAAACATCTTTGGTACTTACTCACATGTAGCTAGATTGACTACCATTAGAGTACTATTATCACTGGCTCCCTCATATGGCCTTCTCATTCATCAAATGGACGTTAAGATAACTTTCCTAAATGGAGAGTTGGATGAGGAAATTTACATGGACCAGCCAGATGGATTTGTAGTAAATGGTCAAGAAGGAAAGGTGTACAAATTGTTGAATTATTTATATGGTCTCAAGCAAGCACCTAAGCAGTGGCATGAGAAGTTCGAAAGAACTTTAACTGTTGAAAACTTTGTTGTAAATGAAGCTGATAAATGTGTGTACTATCGCCATGGTGGTGGCGAAGGAGTCATTCTTTGCTTGTACGTCGATGACATACTGATTCTCGGAACCAACCTGGATATCATCAAGAAGACCAAGAATTTCTTATCTCGTTGTTTTGAGATGAAGGATCTTGGGGTAGGTGATGTAATCTTAAACATCAAGTTGTTGAAGGATGACAATGGTGGGATTACACTACTTCAATCTCACTATGTGGAAAAGATCTTGAGCCGTTTTGGGTATAGCGATTGCAAGTCTTGTCCAACGTCTTATGATCCTAGTGTGCTGCTTAGAAAGAATAAAACGACTGCTAGAGATCAACTGAGATATTCTCAGATTATTGGCTCGCTTATGTAGTTTGCTATTTCTACGAGGCCTGGCATCGCCTTTGTTGTGAGCAAACTTAGCCGATTTGTCTCAAATCCTGGCGATGATCATTGGCATGCTCTTGAAAGAGTGATGCACTATCTAAAAGGCACTGCGAGTTATGACATTCACTATACTGGGTATCCGAGGTACTAGAGAGTTATAGTGACTCAAACTGGATTTCTCATGCTGATGAGATTAAGGCCACTAGTGGATATGTATTTACACTTGGTGGTGGTGTTTTTTCTTGGAAGTCTTGCAAGCAGACCATCTTAACAAGGTCAACAATGGAAGCATAACTCACAGCATTAGACACAGCCACTGTTGAAGCAGAGTGGCTTCGTGAACTCTTGATGAACTTACCCGTGGTTGAGAAACCAATACCCGCTATCCCAATGAACTGTGATAATCAAACTTTGATCATCAAGGTTAACAGTTCTAAAGATAATATGAAGTCATCAAGACATGTGAAGAGGAGATTAAAATCTATCAGGAAAATGAGAAACTCCAGAGTTATTGCATTAGATTATATCCATACGTCTAGAAATTTGGCAGACCCCTTCACAAAGGGTCTATCACGTAATGTGATAGATATGCATCAAAAAGGAGATGGGTACGAGACCCACCGTTAAATTGTCCATAGTGGTAACCCATTCTATGTGATAAGAGATCCCGTGAGTTAGAACTGGGAGACAAGCTGTATGTCAACTGAGAGGAAAGTATCCTTACTCCTTGTATGATACCACTCCGTAAAAGATGCAATACTTTTCTAATCTGCACGGTCAGCTGATTTATCTTAATGTGTTCTAAGTGGCTTATTTAAGCACAGACGTTGTCCTGCAGAACATCCGTTGAAGAACACAACTATATGAGTTTGGTTGTTAAAACGTCACAACCTATGAGAGTTGGGTGCTTTATAATAAACTCATGAAAGGCCATGGAGTTTGACACATAAGCTCCACCCGCGGGGAAGCCCTGCAACGGCCTAGTACCAGTCAAGGCTCTTTGTGAAGCTATATTAGCAGAAAACTTGCAGTTCAAGGCTTAGTCCACTGTTCAAGAAGCAGTCTAGTGTAGCATAGAGTTCTGGCGAAAGTTCAACTTAACAGTCTTCGCTATAGTACCGGTATATAAAACAGTGTTTTGGAACCACAGGCAAATTCTATGTGTCTCTAGGATCTGGTGGGGGATTGTTGGAATTTTGGCCAATATTGGATCAGCACAATAAATATTCCATAAAATCCTAATAAATCCTAGTGGCCCACTTGGCCTATTCATGCATGGCAGGGGGTGGGACAAAAGTTTAGTTGAAGAAGAGTTGGAGCAGCTTATAAGGAGAGCTCTTCATACCATTTGTAAGAGAGAAATAATAGGAGGAAATAGGAGCTGACCACACGCGCGCTCCTCCTCTGACGACGCCGCCTCTTGCTCGCTCGCCTCGTCACGACACGTCGCGCCGTGGGTTGCGGGAATTCCTCGAGCCGAGAGCCTATCTCTCTTTCTTTTTGCCACTCATGAGCGTGTATATGAACAGACGCAAGAATCTGAAATATTTTTTCAGTGGGTTTTGAATACGAAGGTTGTTCAGCTTTCGCTGCTGCCTATTCGATTCACCTCCCTGACCCTTCGTTTCATCTCCTCGTATGGCTTGTTCGGCTCCTCTCTTTGTGCCTATAAAAGAGGTCGCTACTCTCCAGAGACATACTACGAGACACATCACCATATGCGCCTACCACTCGGTTCTAGAGCTTTGCGCCGCCGCTCAAGATTTCTCCATCCCGTCTACCGGCGTGCACGGCTGGACGGGACAGCAGGCCTCCGGAACCCCGTCTCTTGTGATCCTGTACGGGAGAGAGGCGATAAGGTTTTTGGGGAGCGCTCTAGCGTGACTGCTGGCATCAACATCGACACGGAGGCCGACGACTACTTCCCCAATGGCGACTTCTTCCCCGACATCAGCAACCTCTTCAGCGACATGGCTCTCAACAGCGACAACGTCAATGCTCGTTCCTCTTCTGGACCGTATGTGTTCGTGCCTTCTTTTTATGAGATCATGATGCTCTTCCTTCTCCTAGCAACTTGTTTAGGCTCATTGTCAGGAAATATACTGCTCGTATCAATTAGTTTAGACTTGCTGCTCCTTTACTCTATGGTGATTTGCATGACTAGTTTAATCGCAAACTTTCTAGTCATGTTTTATCTGTTGTTTTCTTTGATTAAATCATGGGGAAAATTTCTAATATATTCAACATATAGTTGCTGATATGCTGGCAATCCTAATTGCAAGAGCAAAAGAGGATGGTCAGGTAGGTGGTCTTATCCCACACTTAGTTGAGGGGGAGTATCCATTCTACAATATGCAGACGATACTATTGTCTTCATGGAACATGACCTTTAGAAGGCTGTTAACATGAAGTTAATCATTTGTATCTTTGAGCAACTATCTGGACTTAAGATCAATTTCCATAAGAGTGAGATTTTCTGTTTTGGAAAGGCAAATGATGTGGAGAACCAATATAACAAAAACCTTGGTTGTGAAGCTAGTTCTCTCCCCTTTCGTTACCTGGGGATCCCGGTCCATTATAGAAAACTTCTCAATATGGAATGGAATCCAGTAGAGAACCGCTTTGAACGAAAGTTGGGTTGCTGGCAAGGCAAGCTACTCTCATATGGAGATAGACTTGTGCTTATTAATTTGATCCTAACCAGCCTACCGATGTTTATGTTATCTTTTCTTGAAATAGCTGAAGGGGTAAAGAAAAGATTATACTTCTACAGGTCAAGGTTTTTTTGGAAAAATGATGAGCATAGGCGTAAATGTCGGCTGACTGGGTGGAACATTATTTGCCGACCTAAAGATCAAGGGGGTCTCAAGGTGGAGGTGTTAGATCTCAAAAACAAATGCTTACTTAGTAAGTGGCTGTTTAAACTCTTAAATGAGGATGGATTATGGCAGGAGTTGATGCATAACAAATATCCCCAGACTAGAACGTTGTCACAAGTGACAACAAAACCCACTGATTCTCCTTTTTAGAAGGGGCTCATGGGAGTTAAGGATGATTTTTTCTCTCGCAGCTCTTTCAAAGTTGGTAACGGTCAAAATACGCGCTTTTGGGAGGACATATGGTTAGGTGACTGATACGTCTCAAACGTATCTATAATTTCTTATATTCCATGCTACTTTTATGATGATACTCACATGTTTTATACACACTTTATGTCATTATTATGCATTTTCCGGAACTAACCTATTGACGAGATGCCGAAGTGCCGGTTCTGTTTTCTGCTGTTTTTGGTTTCAGAAATCCTAGTAAGGAAATATTCTCGGAATCGGACGAAATCAACGCCCGTAACCTTATTTTTCCCGGAAGCTTCCGGAGAGCCGAAAGGGACCGAGAGGGAGCCACGGGGGCCCCACACGTGGTGGCGGCGCGACCCGGGGGGGCGCCCCCCTAGTGTGTGGGACCCCCGTGGCCCCTCCGACTCCGCCTCTTCGCCTATTTAAGCCGTCCTGACCTAAATCTTCGACACGGATTGACAAAACACCAGAAAACCTTCCAGAGCCACCGCCATCGCGAAACTCCAATTCGGGGGACAGAAGTCTCTGTTCCGGCACCCTGCCGGGACGGGGAATTGCCCCCGGAGTCATCTCCATCGACATCACCGCCATCTTCATCGCCATCGATGTCTCCTATGATGAGGAGGGGTAGTTCTCCCCCGGGGCTGAGGGCTCTACCGTAGCTATGTGGTTCATCTCTCTCTTTGTGATCTAGTTGAATATCATCTATGTGTTACTCGGTGATGTTATTAAAGTAGTCTATTCCTCCTCCATGATGTAATGTTGATAGTGTGTGCATCATGAAGTACTTGGTATAGGTTATGATTGTGATCTCTTGTAGATTATGAAGTTAACTATTACTATGATAGTATTGATGTGATCTATTCCCCCTTTCATAGCTGATGTTGACGAGTGTGCATGCTATGTTAGTACTCGGTATAATTGCGTTGGTCTATCATGCACTCTAAGGTTATTTAAATATGAACATCGAATGTTGTGGAGCTTGTTAACTCCGGCATTGAGGTGCTCTTGTAGCCCTACACAATTAATGGTGTTTGTCATCCAACAAGAGAGTGTAGAGTGGTTTTATTATGTGATCAATGTTGAGAGTGTCCACTAGTGAAAGTATGATCCCTAGGCCTTGTTTCCAAACATCGAATCACCGTTTATTTACTGTTCTGTTGCATGTTTACTCGCTGCCATATTTTATTCAGATTGCTATTACCACTCATATACATCCATACTATTTGTATTTCACTATCTCTTCGCCGAACTAGTGCACCTATACATCTGACAAGTGTATTAGGTGTGTTCGGGACACAAGAGACTTCTTGTATCGTGATTGCAGGGTTGCTTGAGAGGGATATCTTTGACCTCTTCCTCCCTGAGTTCGATAAACCTTGAGTGATTCACTTAAGGGAAACTTGCTGCTGTTCTACAAACCTCTGCTCTTGGGTGCCCAACACTGTCTACAGGAATAGAAGCGTGCGTAGACATCAGTGACCAACCACTAGCTAAGCAAGACCCTTCGTTGTATAACATTGTGCACCGGAGAAACGTTGTGGTTTCAGATGTTCTAACGAGTAATCCCCTGAATATCGAATTCAGGAGAACTTTATCTACTGATAAATGGGAGGTTTGGCTACTACTACTTCAGCGCCTAATCAGGGTTAACTTAATGGAAGACCCGGATGTTTTTGTCTGGAAATTAACTACCAATATTGTTTTTTAGTCAAATCCATGCACACTGACATGATGAATGGTCATACGGTTTTCTTGCGCAAATATCTATGGAAAATAAAGGTACCGCTAAAGATTAAGATTTTCATGTGGTTCCTTTATAAAAAGGAAATTCTAACAAAAGATAACCTCGCAAAAAGAAATTGGAATGGGTAAAAGAATTGTGTTTTCTGTGACTCTAATGAAACCATAAACCACTTATTTTACTATTGTCCCTTGGCAAAGCTAATCTGGAGAACCATCTAGTATACTTTTAATATCCCTCCACCGGACAATGTTATAAATATGTTTGGAAATTGGCTAAATGGTGTTTATAAAATATCTAAAGGACATATTCGAATGGGTATTTGTGCTTTGATGTGGGCTATATGGAATTGTCGCAATGATATTGTCTTTAACAGAAGCTCAAATGCTAAATTTTTA
Source organism: Lolium rigidum (assembly GCF_022539505.1). NCBI lineage: Eukaryota > Viridiplantae > Streptophyta > Magnoliopsida > Poales > Poaceae > Lolium > Lolium rigidum. The sequence goes on from NC_061513.1 coordinate 295,181,234, forward strand.
CAGGTTATCTGTATGGTTACGTACTGGATCCACGAATGGTCATACCTACTACCGGAGGCTCAACGTGTGCATATGGATTCTGGATGCAGCCGTTTGGAGACGGTTGCTCGGGATATCTACAACTAGGGTGGCTGGCAGCCTATTAAGAGATTGCAACTTGCATAATTTTCTTTCCTTTTTATTCTCCGGTGGTTAAGTTTTATATATGTACACCTTATGTGAGTCATGAGTTGTATAACTTCTGTATTTTAAACTATACAATTAAACGGCTGTGTGCATCAATTGATGCAGAGGCTGGGGCGATGCTCCCATTTCTAAAAAGGAAAACTGGACATACGGTCACCTGGCTTATTTTTAGGGGCTGATTATAAAGGCACTCCCACGCATGTTCCGCTTCCTATCCGAAGATATAGAGAATTAATTTTTTTGCATGGAATTAATCCTATTAATTTCAGGCAACAGATATAATTTATAATTTACACTACTTGAAGTAAGTACAATAAGGCTTAGTCAGGCTATAAGAACTTACATATTATATCTATGCTTAGTTTAAGTAGAGAGAAGAGAAGAGAGAATGTAATAAGGCTCTCATGCAAGAGCCAACTCTAGCACGTCCTTCTAGACACTTTATGAGAATAAAATATGGGCCATGTATTGATCAAGTAGTACACTTCTATAGCTAGCTATTAGAGCATCTCCAGCCGCGTCCCCCCAAAGTGTCCCCCAAACGGCGCCAGATCGAGCGTTTGCCGGACGTGTTTTGTTCATGCCGCGTTTGAGGGACATCGCCCCCAGCCGCGGCCCCCAAACGGCGCCCCAAACTTTTTTATGGTTTTCCGAGATAGCATATGATACGTCTCCGACGTATCGATAATTTCTTATGTTCCATGCCACATTATTGATGATATCTACATGTTTTATGCACATTATATGTCATATTTATGCGTTTTCCGGAACTAACCTATTGACGAGATGCCGATGGGCCAGTTCCTGTTTTCTGCTGTTTTTGGTTTCAGAAATCCTAGTAACGAAATATTCTCGGAATCGGACGAAATCAAGACCCAGGTTCCTATTTTTCCCGGAACCATCCAGAACACCCGAGAGCCGCCGGAGGAAGCCCTAGGGGCCCCACACCACACCCTGGCGCGGCCAGAGGGGGGGCCGCGCCGCCCTATGGTGTGGTGGCCCCAGGCCCCCTCCGAGGCTGCCCTTCCGCCTATTTAAAGCCTCCGTCGCGAAAAACCTATTACGAAAGACGAAACCCACAGAAAACTTCCAGAGCCGCCGCCATCGCGAAGCCAAGATCTGGGGGACAGGAGTCTCTGTTCCGGCACGCTGCCGGAGCGGGGAAGTGCCCCCGGAAGGCTTCTCCATCGACACCACTGCCATCTCCATCGCCATCTTCATCACCGCTGCTGCTCCCATGAGGAGGGAGTAGTTCTCCATCGAGGCTCGGGGCTGTACCGGTAGCTATGTGGTTCATCTCTCTCCTATGTACTTCAATACAATAATCTCATGAGCTGCCTTACATGATTGAGATTCATATGATGATGCTTGTAATCTAGATGTCATTATGCTAGTCAAGTGAATTTTACTTATGTGATCTCCGGAGACTCCTTGTCCCACGTGTGTAAAGGTGACAAGTGTGTGCACCGTGTGGGTCTCTTAGGCTATATTTCACAGAATACTTATTCACTGTTATGAATGGCGTAGTGAAGTGCTTATTTATATCTCTTTATGATTGCAATGTGTTTTGTATCACAATTTATCTATGTGCTACTCTAGCAGTGTTATTAAAGTAGTTTTATTCCTCCTGCACGGTGTAATGGTGACAGTGTGTGCATCCGTGTTAGTACTTGGCGTATGCTATGATCATGATCTCTTGTAGATTGTGAAGTTAACTATTGTTATGATAGTATTGATGTGATCTATTCCTCCTACATAGTGTGAAGGTGACGAGTGTGCATGCTTGTGTTAGTACTTGGTTTAGTCGTGTTGATCTTTCTTGCACTCTAAGGTTATTTAAATATGAACATTGAATTGTGGAGCTTGTTAACTCCGGCATTGAGGGTTCGTGTAATCCTACGCAATGTGTTCATCATCCAACAAGAGAGTGTAGAGTATGCATTTATCTATTCTGTTATGTGATCAATGTTGAGAGTGTCCACTAGTGAAAGTCTAATCCCTAGGCCTTGTTCCTAAATACTGCTATCGCTGCTTGTTTACTGTTTTCTTATGCGTTACTACTACTGCGTTACTACTACTACCATATTACCACCATCAACTACACGCTGTTACTACTGCTCATATTCATTCATACCACCTGTATTTCACTATCTCTTCGCCGAACTAGTGCACCTATTAGGTGTGTTGGGGACACAAGAGACTTCTTGCTTTGTGGTTGCAGGGTTGCATGAGAGGGATATCTTTGACCTCTTCCTCCCCGAGATCGATAAACCTTGGGTGATCCACTTAAGGGAAACTTGCTGCTGTTCTACAAACCTCTCGCTCTTGGAGGCCCAACACTGTCTACAAGAATAGAAGCACCCGTAGACATCAAGCACTTTTCCGGCGCCGTTGCCGGGGAGGAAAGGTAAAAAGGCACTCATACTCCGGTTCCGGTGTAACGAGTACTTTTCTGGCGCCATTGTGTTTGTGCTCGAAGCTATTTCCTTTAGATCTTGCAATTGCATCTTTTTGTTTCTTGTTTACACTAGTTTGGCATAATGGACAACAATGAGCTTCTTATTCTATTTCCTGATTTAAAACATGGATTGTTTGATGCGAAAATTAAAAAACCTATGGAATCTTATTTGCATGCTCGGTAGTAATATTAGTATGAACGCTTTGAACACCATTGTTGATAATGATATAGAAAGTTCTAAGCTTGGGGAAGCTGGTTTTCATGATCTTTTTAGTCCCGCAAGCATTGAGGAGAAAATTTTCTTTGATGATACTTTGCCTCCTATTTATGATGATTATAATAGTGGTCTTTTGGTACAACCTACTATGGAGAGTAAATTTTATTGTGATTATAATATGCCTCCTATATTTGATGATGAGAATAATAATGATAGCTACTTTGTTGAATTTGCTCCCACTACAACTAATAAAATTGATTATGCTTATGTGGAGAGTAATAATTTTGTGCATAAGTCTCATGATAAGAATGCTTTATGTGATAGTTATATTGTTGAGTTTGCTCATGATGCTACTGAAAGTTATTATGAGAGAGGAAAATATGGTTGTAGAAATTTTCATGTGTAATGTCCCAGGTTTAGAGACGATCAAGGGGTAGATTTTAGAAAGGGATGTGCATTGCATAGTAAATTCTGGGGAAATTTCGCGCTTTTAAAAAAAAACTGCATCGAAGGGGGACAAGTTTCTCTCTCGACACCTTACAGGGTTAGGGTTTCGAGAGTGTGACAAACTTGCTTCTCACTTCACTAGTTTAGGGTTTTCGAGAAGAGAGGGAGAGTTCACATGATTGAATTCTAAATGTTATGACATGATTGAATTCAAAACAAGGTTGAATTTGAATTTCAAATTCAAACATTAAATAATTATCCTAAATAATACAATTAAGGAAAATCATTAGGTAAATAATCAATAATAAACAATACAATTAATAAATAATAAAGCTCATTAGAGAAACCTTGAGCTTTATTGATCAACACACACATAATACATTGTCTTTACAATATTCAGATTTGATATATGAAATTACAACATATTACAAGAATTGAATAAATAGGAAAAGGAAAAGGCAAATTACAAGATCTCTAAATGCCCTAAACTACATTGTGATCTTCATGAATTCTTTGATCTTGATGATCTTGAGTTCATCCTGATCAGCATTTGATACCTGCACACATACACAACAAGCAAATTATTAAGCCAAGTGGCAAAGCCACTTGGCAGGTTACTGAAAAAATGAAATGTAGGGGATATGGTCAATCAGCCGAGCTGATCCTCTCCGAGCCAAGTTCACAGGATCTGGTTCACACAGACACACAAGCAAGCACACACATCGGGTGTGCATGCTCAACACCGAGCACTCGCTTGTGCATGCCGCACACACACACGAGTGAGTCACAAGGGTGGCAAGCGGGAGCCGTCGACCGGTGAGGTTAGAGGACAGCCATATATAAACCCCTTCAACAGGTGAACCCTAGCCAATCCATCGGCAGAATCTCCAAAGGGTAAGAACACCAAGAACAGGAAGAACAGCCAGAGCTGTTCAACCTGTCCAAAGATCACCACTGAACCAAATCAAGCCTCACAAGATCACCAGGAGGAGCAGGGCAAGTAAATCCACCACAAGATCCACACAGAAGCAAAACCTCTACACCAACAACTCATTCTAGGAGCTGGAGTGAGGTATACACATCATCATGAACAAACCAGGGGTTTTGTTCATATATTGCACGAGCATGAGCACAAGCACACAAAAGGGTGGGAAAACCTGGATATATCATCATTTGGTTGCAAAACCATTTGGTGCTAGTAAATAAAGCAAAGGCTAGAAGGAAAACAACCATGGGAACACTGGTTGTGTCAACACAGTGACACAACCAGAGAAATCCATCATGGATTCAATCCTTATAGCCATTCAAAGTCACCAAGCACCTAACGACCTAGCTACACCATCGGAATGGTAGAAACACCAGTTTCTACTAGTTTTGTCAACATCAAAGGGCTTCGGCAGTCAAACATGATCAGCCGAAAGCATCTATCCATCACGTAAAGCCACAGGAGAAGGGAGCTATCCTTGACAAGCATCACGATGCTCGCTAGGACTACCTCAACCTACAGCCAGCACAAGAACCCACACATCACTATCCATATGGATTCAGTTTAGGGCTAGGGTACACAACAAGGTGTTGGCATCCATCTAGCCCTGTCATAATCAATTGGATGATCACAACTGCAAAGCAGTTCACATCACTTATCCATTCCGAGAAATCCGGACAATACAGATAAGTGAACAATACAAATAATCAAAGCATCAGAGCCTTGCTGATGATCCAATGGATCATTGCAAGCAACAGGTGAGGTTTAAACCAGCACCAGCACACACCAGAGCAAACCTGTGTGACACACACACATCACAGGTTGAGTAGCATGTGGTGCAGACACAACACAGCAGTATTTTACAAGCAACTGATGATCATATGATCATCAGGTGTTGGCTAGAGCATGCCAGAGCATGCTAAGGCATTACTAGCATCAAGTATGAACCAATTAATTAAACAATTGCATCACAGATAAATGAATTGAAGCACAGATAGGATCTCACCAGGGGCACTGGCAATTGCAAGTATGCAATAATTAACCACCACAACTAAGCCTAGGACTAGATTAAGCACACCCGGTAGGCCATGAGCATCACTGGAGGCTCATGAGCAATCACAGGAGGACCACAGCCAAAGTTTACAATAAACAGAAATAGCTAGGGAGCACAGTGAGCAATTGAGCAAGAACAGCACAGCACATCAAGCTAGGATCTGTGGCGACAGCAGTAAGCCAAGCACAACAGCAGCATGGCAGTGCCGGCATCTCCATGAGGAGAGGCAAGGTTGGGGACTAGAGCATAGCATCGAGGAGAAGGTAAGAAGGGAGATGATGGAGGCGTACTAACCCGGAGGCTGCGCGGCGGCGTCACCATGGCGGTACGGCGGCACAGCCTGGCCACGGCAGCGCCAAGCCATGGCCAAGCCAGGCGGTCGCCGAAGCGCGGAAGCTCCAGCACAGGCACGGCGAGGCACACGGCCTCGGCACCAGGCGCGTCGGCGGCGACCAACTCGCCCCAGCACACCACGACAGGCGAGCAGAGGCGAAGGGGGACGCGACGTGGAAGCAGCGAAGCACAGATCGGCGCGGTGGATCTGAAGCGCCTTTGAACGGCGGATCAGATGCGCCGCATCTCGCCGGCGGCGACCGCCAGAGTTGGTCGGATTAATTCGGCGACGGCGGGGGCGACGCGAGTCGCCAGAGCAAGGGAGAGGATTAGGGTTAGGACGAGCGGCGCGTGGAGAGGAAGTGAGCGACCGACCGCTCGGGTCGGTTGGACCCGAGCTGGTCTAGCCAAACCGTTGGGCCACCACGACGAGTGGGGCCCGGGGGCATTTCGCCATTTCACAAATTCACTTTAAATGCACAAACTTTGGAAAATCACTATAATTATTTAACAGCTCTAAAAAAATAATTAAAAATATGATAATTGATCAGCATAAAATTCTCTACCTAAATAAAATATCAAAGAGAATTTTTGAAGACAATTAAGAATAAGTCTTAATTTGAGGATTTAAATAATCATTTAAATCACATATATATTTTTCAATAACAAAAATAAGTCTATTAATGCCTTTGGACTTCAAAACACCTTGACAACATTTCAAGGTTGTATTTTACTCTAAATCAAGGATTCCCAAATCATTCTTAGTATTAACCTCTTACATGAAATATTAACAACATCGGAAGGGGGGAACAAACCCTAAAAATGGAATCATGCATAATCGCTTCTTTAACCATTGCCCTTATCGGACAATGATGCTATTTTTCAGAACAAGAGGACAAGGGTCAGTCCATACCTACCAAGCTGCAGAGCTTTGCAGTGTTCAGGCAAGTTCATCACTTGCTCATGTCATTTGAGTATTTCTATCAAATTACTTGCAAAGTACTATGGTTATCACTATTGCATAAAATCAAAACCACTACTTTCATAACTATGAATATGACTATGTGGTGGGCAATGGAACCATGGATTGTGTTGATATGGTGGAGGTTCCATTGCACGGGTTTATATCCATCTAGGATTAAACAACAAATGTCGCCGATGATTCTTGTGCCGTAATATCCGTGTTAACCATAAGATCCGGAGTGGGACGGAGTAGTCAAAAGTGTTTCCACCTCTCGTTCATCAACGGATACGCTTACCGTAGCAGCTTGTGTCCGGCGGAACAACCGGAGGGTGGGGATCCCATTCTAATTCCCCACGGTAAAGCATTGCTTGCCGTAGCGGTTGTGTCTTGCGGAACAACCGGAGGGTGGGGATCCCATTCTAATTCCCCACGGTAATGCGGTCTATGATGGGTTGCGGCCACCGGCGTAGGAGTGTATGGTAAGAGCCCAAGCATCGTTGTCGTGGTCGGGGTCCACCCTGAAATTACGGGAATAATGGGACCGACGTGGACCCAGGGTCGGCGCATGCAACAAAGGGTGGGTGTTCGAGGTAGCGGAGGAACATGATTGGCTAGACCTTATACCGGGCCTCACACCAAAGGAAGTGTGGACGGGAAAGCTGCCCGGTTGGCACCAAGGTTAAGATCTCTTATGGGTAAAGCAACACACCTCGCAGAGTGTAAAGAATCGTGACCTGTCACTCCCTGTTCCGGGATTGAGGAACTGCGAACGCGGCCGGAAAGGAGCTCCATGAAGTTCTAGTAAACCGGTGAAGGCTGACGGACATAGCTCTTTGAAATAAAAGCAATCTCTTGAAGAAATGTTTATCAAAACTTGCATTGGTATTAGACTTTCCGGTCTAATATCGTAGCTAGTGCATTAAACACCTCTTATCTATAATGAACTTGTTGAGTACGCTCGTACTCATACCACTCTTAAACCCCATGCTTAGATTGTCCGAATCGTCCGGAGGAGGACTGCGACAACAATGAAGGAGCCGAGATCATCGGCTATGAAGAACCCGACCTCTCGGGAGGTGTTGAAGGCGTAGACTACATCATCGTCTACGGATCCGGGGAGGCTTCCGGAGGAGAACAAGCCTAGAGATATCTGAAGAGTAGTAGTAACCGAGCAGCACAAACCCTTACCATGTAGCTGCTCGATTAAATAAATGTTTAGTTTAATGAGACAATGGTATTGTAAGTTAAGTTGGGTTCGCCTCGAACCCAGGAGTTATTCTCTTAGGACCCAAGAGGAGCTCCGAGACGACTTGTGTATGATGATTGTAATAATATGTGAATGAGTTATGGACCCTGCTATGTTCTGTTGTACTACTGCGAGGGATGTAATATTTGCGGAATGGTACTTCGCGAATGTTATATCAACGGCCGGCATACTACAACATGCGGTGGTATGCGGGGTCACCACGGTTGGTATCGAGCAAAAGCTTTGACCTTAGGTTGGAACCTAGTAAATGGGACTAAAACGTTAGGAGTCAAATAGGATTAGTAAAGAGTTCTCTAAAAATATGGTGTATATTCAATTGAGAATACAACAACCATATCTTTTAGTGCGATAATTCTTTATGATCTCTATTATGATGCATTATTACTAATCTCATAATCTTTCTATTTCTACAGCCAACATGGCAAGTGCACGACCGGGAAGAAACGTGAAAGTTATGGATTCCACATTGAACGAGTACCAGGGAGGACTTGCTGATATCTTACGAGCCATGCTATTGGAATTTGGGTGTGATCCCAGATTCCGATAAAGAAGTACATGTTTTATGATGGTCCGGTGTTGGCCAAGTGCAGAGTAGGATTGCGACTTCCCGAATCTTTGGGATTGAGCGTAGTCATGCCCGCTGGGGAAGCAAGGACAACCAATACAGCCTACCATATAGCTGTTATGAGAGCCATAACAGACATTCGGGAGCATAAGACGAAAGTGCTTATGGGTTCCGAATTCACCCACATTCCTCATATGGAGGAAGATAATGATCCCATGCTGAACCATTTCAAATATGCCAAAAGTAAACCCGCTGAAGCAGCCAAATATATGGACAACAGCCGAAACTTCATATCATTACTCTTTCAGTTGAATAATCATCTGATAGGAGCTATTGATACGATGCTTGAGGAGTTCACTGAACCCAAGGAGGAGAGTAGGGGCAAAGAACCTATGGAGAATGTGGTACACACACCAGTTTACTCAGCTGGTGACTACATCAGTTTTGATCCACTTGCACGTGAACCTACACCTGTTACACCTGGGAACTACCTGAATAGTTCCTATGGGGGATACGAAGGCGGAGCGGAATCCGGAAACAATCAGCGTTCCGAGACTCCGATCGAGAATTCTAGGGGTTGGCGTTGGGGTAGTGATACTGGAACCCATAGTACTACTGAGTACTATGATGGAGAGATGAATGATGACGCAACAACCCAAAACCAGAGTTATCCTAGTAATGAAGGAGTGGAGGAGGATATCCGACACAGGTTGAGTCGGGTATGGGTTTTGGTAATCCTTATGGTGGGGCTACAGGAGAGTACACCCGATGGGTGGATTATGATGCACTCAACGATCAGTTCATGAACACTGATTTCTCCTTAGGATCATCATCCGACTCGGATTACAAGCCAACAGGGAGACCTTATGTTCCAGGGTCTATCAGGAGGACGACACGTTCGACTGGATGGAAGCCTGGAATGTACCGGGAGTGAAGACTGATTAGAAGACCACCAAGGGAGGCGTGGCTATAATACACAAGTACCACGTGTATTATAGTTTGTAACATTTGTATAAATTTTGTACATATACTTTAATAAGTGAGTTTGCATACTCACATCGACTTGAGTTATGTAATAAGACCACTTATGTATGTAAATATATGGTATATGTTTTGTATGATTTGGATTTGCTTCTTGATTTCCATTGCGTGATTAGTTCTGTGCACAATGTTGAGCTCAGAAAACTTGCGCATGGAGTAATTATGAGTATCATCTTGTGTTGCAGAACTAGGGGGATATGTCGGGAACGTTAGGAAACGAGACTGAAGCGCAGCGCATGGAGCGCGAAGCAAAGGAGAAGGAAGAGGCTGAGGGTGCAGCCGAGAGATCGGTTTCCACCACCACCACCACCCATGACTCAGCAGAACTTTATCCGAGTACATGCAGCCGGCGGAAGAGAGGCAGCGTGTAACACCGGAGCTGCGGAACAAATTCCTTCGGGATCTAATGCAGCGAGAATAGGGTGGAGAGACCTGAGAACCTGGGAGTCTCATTAGCGGACTTCCAAAACACCAAGCCGATATCTTTCGCATACGCGCCAGAGCCTATGGACGCGGAAGATTGGCTGATGGATACTGAGCGCAAGCTCAACACTATTGGATGTAATGACCAAGAGAAGGTTAGATATGCTACCCATCTGTTGTGTGGACCTGCCGCATCATGGTGGGACAACATTGTAGCCGTGTATCCGGCAGGAAAGGTATTTACATGGGAGGAGTTTGCAAGGAAGTTCAGGGAATCCAATGTCCCTGAAAGTATCGTGGAACTAAAGCGTCGAGAGTTCGAGAGTCTCGAGCAGAAGGACAAGGCAATCCTGACCTATGTCAGGGAGTTTTCCAAGCTGTCCAGGTATGCGGTTGAGGAAGTTAATACCGAGGACAAAAAGAAAAAGAGATTTCTGAGGGGGTTAAGTCCCCAGTTCAAGGTACAGTTGAGGATGATGAGAGCAACGGAATTCCAAGAGTTGGTGGATGCAGCCATCACTCTTGAAGATGACTTCAAACAAGCTGCAAGAAGAGAAGAGGAAGAAGGCCAAGTATGAGCCGAAGAGGTTTGTTAGTAACAAGCCTAACACCGGCTTGAGTTTCAAGCCCGGATACGACAACAACAACAACAACAACAACGAGCAACTACTACGGTAGTAGGAAGAATCGAGCATTCCGGATCGCAAATCAAATAGTTTGCGAAGCTTGTGGATTCACGGGGCACGTCGCCAAGGATTGCAAGAAACCAAGAATTATATGCTTTGGTTGTCGTCGGGAGGGGCACATCGTTGAAGGACTGCCCCAAGAAAAATAGTGGAGGAGGTCAATCCGGAGGAGGAGGAAGTCGAGGAAACACCGGAGGGAGCTGGAAGAATAAGAAGCCCTTCGGCAAGCTGAATTGTACCGGTCCGGAGGAGGTGGTCAACTCGACCGAGGCGGTGATAGGTACGCTTCGGATACTCACTCATCCTGGCAAAGTACTTTTTGATACTGGGTGCAACTACATCATTCATTTCTCAACAATTCATCACCAAACATGGGATTAGTTGCACTAAGTTAGATACACCCATAACCATACTTTCACGCGGGGGAACGATATTAGTAACCCATGCCAAACAAAAACAAGTCATTATGATCAATAAGTGCGCGTTTGACGCGGACTTCGTTCATTTTACCGATGAAGGACATTGATGTCATTCTTGGTATGAACTCGGTTAGAAGCTAATGGAGCATTGATCGATCGTGTAAACAAGACGGTGTCTTTGAAAAGTCCCGATGGAAGTAGAATGATCTACCAAGGCGACAAACATACACGGATTGAAGTGGAGCTACAGCTAAATAGCATGAAGGAGGTGAAGTTAGAAGATATCCTCGTAGTAAATGAATTCCAGGATGTGTTTCTGCGGAATTACCCAGTATGCCACCGGATAGGGAGATAGAATTCACTATCGACCTAATTCCAGGAACAGACTCCGATTGCTAAAGCACCATATAAGATGGGGCCTAAGGAATTGAAAGAGCTTAAAGAGCAATTGGATGATTTGGAACAAAAGGGATTCATTCGGGAGAGTGTTTCACCATGGGGATCACCTGTGATCTTCGTGGATAAAAGAGATGGAGGAAGAAGGATGTGCGGAGACTATAGAAATCGAACAACGTCACAATCAAGAACAAGTATCCACTTCCAAGAATACAAGATCTATTTGATCAGGTTAGAGGAGCGGGAGTCTTTTCCAAAATTGATCTTAGATCGGGTTATCACCGAGATAAAGATCAAGAAGGAGGACGTTCCGAAAGCTGCCTTTGTCTCAAGGTATGGACATCATGAATACCTTGTAGTACCTTTTGGATTAACCAATGCCCCAGACAATATTCATGAATCTCATGAATAAGATCTTCATGCCATATCTAGACAAGTTTGTCATCGTATTCATCGATGATATCTTGATATATTCCAAGAACAAGGCGAGAACATGCCGAACATTTGAGGTTAGTGTTGCAAACACTAAGGGAACATCAACTCTATGCCAAACTCAGCAAATGTGAATTTTGGCTAGATCAAGTGGAATTTCTTGGTCATGTCATTAGCAAAGAGGGAATCGCTGTCAACCCGAGCAAGGTAGCAGCGAGTTTTAGAATGGGAAGCACCCAAGATCGTCAAGGAAATCCGAGGATTCCTAGGAATGGCGAGGATATTATCGGAGATTCATTGAAGGATTCTCCAAGATAGCAGGACCAATGACGAAGCTGTTAAGGAAGAACACACCATTCGTGTGGACGAGAGGAGTGTGAGAAGAGTTTTCAAACCTGAAGGAGAAACTCACCACGGCACCGGTGTTAGCAGTTCCGGAAGTTGGCAAGGATTACACCGTGTACTGTGACGCATCCAAGCACGGATTGGGTTGTGTACTCATGCAAGATCGGAAAGTGATATCTTATGGATCGAGACAACTCAGACCTCATGAAGTAAACTATCCAACACATGACTTGGAATTAGCAGCAGTCGTATTTGCACTTAAAACATGGAGACATTTTCTCTATGGAGCTAAGTGTGAGCTCTATACCGATCATAAAAGCCTCAAATATTTCTTCACTCAGAAGGAACTCAATATGAGGCAGAAAAGATGGCTAGAATTGATCAAGGATTATGATCTGACAATCAATTACACACCAGGGAAGGCTAATGTAGTAGCGAGATGCCCCGAGTAGAAAGAGTACCGGAGGAGTGGAACAAGAAATATCACCGGAGTTGAGGAAGGAAATAAGTCAAGCCCAAATACAACTTTGGGAGAAGGAAGCCCATGAAGGATTATCGGCGTTGCAAGTAGCCGAGGAGTTGAATGTCAACCTGAAGAATGAGATAATGATGGGTCAGTTGGACGATCCATTCATTGTAGAAGAGATGAGGAGAATAGATGAGGGAAGACCATCTGAATTTCATCGTGGAGAATCTGGATCATTATGGTTCCAGAAAAGAATTTGCGTTCCGGATATTGCTGAAATTAAGGAAGTAATACTCCGAGAAGCTCATCAAACACCATATTCCATACATCCGGGAAGTACAAAGATGTATATGGATCTAAAGGAATTATTCTGGTGGAATAACATGAAGCGAGAAATAGCACAATATGTGGCAGAATGCCATACCTGCCAGCGAGTGAAGGCAGAACATCAGAGTCCCGCGAGGAAGTTACAACCTCTACCTATTCCGAGTGGAAATGGGAGGAAATAGGGATGGATTTCATCACCGGACTACCCATGACTAATAAAAAGAAGGACATGATATGGGTAATCGTGGACCGGTTGACGAAAAGTGCACACTTCTTAGCAAGTAAATCAACAGGACAAAGGAGAGAAACTCATTGATCTTTACATCAAGGAGATCGTGAGTAAGCATGGAGTGCCTAAGAAGATAGTGTCGGATCGAGGATCCGTGTTCACATCGGCATTCCGGAAGCAACTTCACGAAGCTTTAGGATCCAAGTTGGATTATAGTACCGCTTATCACCCACAAACAGGGCGGACAAACTGAGAGAACCAATCAGATCTTAGAAGATATGCTTAGGGCTTGTGCCCTAGACTTCGGAGGATCATGGGAGGAGCATCTACCTTTAGCAGAGTTTTCATACAACAATAGTTATCAAAGTAGCATCAAGATGGCACCATTTGAAGCTCTCTATGGAAGGAAGTGTAGATCACCCATATGTTGGTATGAAGCCGGAGCAAGCAAAGAGTTCAACCCTGATTATGTCAAGGAAAAACAACAAATCATTGACATTATCGAGACAGAGCTCAAGATAGCCCAAAGTCGGCGGAAGAGTTATGCCGATCGAAGAGAAGGACATGGGAGCCACAAGTTGGAGACATGGTTTATCTTAAGGTAAGCCCGATGAAAGGACTTCGAGAGATTCGGAGTAAAAGGAAAGTTGAGCCCTAGATACATAGGACCATTCAAGATACTAAGTCAGAATCGAGGTTTAGCCTTTGAGTTGGATCTACCGGGAAGGTTAGCTCAAGTTCATAATGTATTCCATGTGTCACAACTTCGGAAATGTTTGAAGACCCCAGATGAACCAATATCACATGAGGAGCTTGAGTTACAACCGGACTTGACATACATCGAGAAGCCGACCAAGATTCTCGAGGAAAGCTGGAAACAACTCGAAACAAGGCAATCAAGTATTGCAAGATTCAATGGAAGCATCATCCCGAGAGAGAAGCCACTCGGGAAAAAGAGGAAGACCTAAGGAAAACATACCCCGAGCCGTTCGGGTATTACAACCACAACTTCGGGACGAAGTTTTCTTTAAGGGGGAAAGGCTGTAATGTCCCAGGTTTAGAGACGATCAAGGGGTAGATTTTAGAAAGGGATGTGCATTGCATAGTAAATTCTGGGGAAATTTCGCGCTTTTAAAAAAAAACTGCATCGAAGGGGGACAAGTTTCTCTCTCGACACCTTACAGGGTTAGGGTTTCGAGAGTGTGACAAACTTGCTTCTCACTTCACTAGTTTAGGGTTTTCGAGAAGAGAGGGGAGAGTTCACATGATTGAATTCTAAATGTTATGACATGATTGAATTCAAAACAAGGTTGAATTTGAATTTCAAATTCAAACATTAAATAATTATCCTAAATAATACAATTAAGGAAAATCATTAGGTAAATAATCAATAATAAACAATACAATTAATAAATAATAAAGCTCATTAGAGAAACCTTGAGCTTTATTGATCAACACACACATAATACATTGTCTTTACAATATTCAGATTTGATATATGAAATTACAACATATTACAAGAATTGAATAAATAGGAAAAGGAAAAGGCAAATTACAAGATCTCTAAATGCCCTAAACTACATTGTGATCTTCATGAATTCTTTGATCTTGATGATCTTGAGTTCATCCTGATCGGCATTTGATACCCGCACACATACACAACAAGCAAATTATTAAGCCAAGTGGCAAAGCCACTTGGCGGGTTACTGGAAAAATGAAATGTAGGGGATATGGTCAATCAGCCGAGCTGATCCTCTCCGAAGCCAAGTTCACGGGATCTCGGTTCACACGGACACACAAGCGACACACATCGGGTGTGCATGCTCAACACCGAGCACTTGCTTGTGCATGCTTGCACACACACACGAGTGAGTCACAAGGGTGGCAAGCGGGAGCCGTCGACCGGTGAGGTTAGAGGACAGCCATATATAAACCCCTTCAACGGTGAACCCTAGCCAATCCATCGGCGAGAATCTCCAAAGGGTAAGAACACCAAGAACGGGAAGAACAGCCGGAGCTGTTCAACACTGTCCAAAGATCACCACCGAACCAAATCAAGCCTCACAAGATCACCAGGAGGAGCAGGGCAAGTAAATCCACCACAAGATCCACACAGAAGCAAAACCTCTACACCAACAACTCATTCTAGGAGCTGGAGTGAGGTATACACATCATCATGAACAAACCAGGGGGTTTTGTTCATATATTGCACAGGCATGAGCACAAGCACACAAAAGGGTGGGAAAACCTGGATATATCATCATTTGGTTGCAAAACCATTTGGTGCTAGTAAATAAAGCAAAGGCTAGAAGGAAAACAACCATGGGAACACTGGTTGTGTCAACACAGTGACACAACCGAGAGAAATCCATCATGGATTCAATCCTTATAGCCATTCAAAGTCACCAAGCACCTAACGACCTAGCTACACCATCGGAATGGTAGAAACACCGGTTTCTACTAGTTTTGTCAACATCAAAGGGCTTCTGGCAGTCAAACATGATCAGCCAGAAAGCATCTATCCATCACAGAAAGCCACAGGAGAAGGGAGCTATCCTTGACAGCATCACAGTGCTGCTAGGACTACCTCAACCTACAGCCCCGCACAAGAACCCACACATCACTATCCATATGGATTCAGTTTAGGGCTAGGGTACACAACAAGGTGTTGGCATCCATCTAGCCCTGTCATAATCAATTGGATGATCACAAGCTGCAAAGCAGTTCACATCACTTATCCATTCCGATAAATCCGGACAATACGGATAAGTGAACAATACAAATAATCAAAGCATCGAGCCTTGCCGATGATCCAATGGATCATTGCAAGCAACGAGTGAGGTTTAAACCGAGCACCGGCACACACCGGAGCAAACTCGTGTGACACACACACATCACGAGGTTGAGTAGCATGTGGTGCGGACACAACACGGCGAGTATTTTACAAGCAGCCGATGATCATATGATCATCGAGTGTTGGCTAGAGCATGCCAGAGCATGCTAAGGCATTACTAGCATCAAGTATGAACCAATTAATTAAACAATTGCATCACAGATAAATGAATTGAAGCACAGATAGGATCTCACCAGGGGCACTGGCAATTGCAAGTATGCAATAATTAACCACCACAACTAAGCCTAGGACTAGATTAAGCACACCCGGTAGGCCATGAGCATCACTTGGAGGCTCATGAGCAATCACGGGAGGACCACGGCCAAAGTTTACAATAAACGAAATAGCTAGGGAGCACGAGTGAGCAATTGAGCAAGAACAGACACGACACATCAAGCTAGGATCCGTGGCGACGGCGAGTAAGCCAAGCACAACAGCAGCATGGCAGTGCGGGCATCTCCATGAGGAGAGGCAGGCTGGGGACTAGAGCATAGCATCGAGGAGAAGGTAAGAAGGGAGATGATGGAGGCGTACTAACCTGGAGCTGCGCGGCGGCGTCACCATGGCGGTACGGCGGCACAGCCTGGCCACGGCAGCGCCAAGCCATGGCCAAGCCAGGCGGTCGCCGAAGCGCGGAAGCTCCAGCACAGGCACGGCGAGGCACACGGCCTCGGCACCAGGCGCGTCGGCGGCGACCACCTCGCCCCAGCACACCACGACAGGCGAGCAGAGGCGAAGGGGGACGCGACGTGGAAGCGGCGAAGCACGGATCGGCGCGGTGGATCGCGAAGCGCCTTTGAACGGCGGATCAGATGCGCCGCATCTCGCCGGCGGCGACCGCCAGAGTTGGTCGGATTAATTCGGCGACGGCGGGGGCGACGCGAGTCGCCAGAGCAAGGGAGAGGATTAGGGTTAGGACGAGCGGCGCGTGGAGAGGAAGTGAGCGACCGACCGCTCGGGTCGGTTGGACCCGAGCTGGTCTAGCCAAACCGTTGGGCCACCACGACGGGTGGGGCCCGGGGGCATTTCTGCCATTTCACAAATTCACTTTAAATGCACAAACTTTGGAAAATCACTATAATTATTTAACAGCTCTAAAAAAATAATTAAAAATATGATAATTGATCAGCATAAAATTCTCTACCTAAATAAAATATCAAAGAGAATTTTTGAAGACAATTAAGAATAAGTCTTAATTTGAGGATTTAAATAATCATTTAAATCACATATATATTTTTCAATAACAAAAATAAGTCTATTAATGCCTTTGGACTTCAAAACACCTTGACAACATTTCAAGGTTGTATTTTACTCTAAATCAAGGATTCCCAAATCATTCTTAGTATTAACCTCTTACATGAAATATTAACAACATCGGAAGGGGGGAACAAACCCTAAAAATGGAATCATGCATTATCGCTTCTTTAACCATTGCCCTTATCGGACAATGATGCTATTTTTCAGAACAAGAGGACAAGGGTCAGTCCATACCTACCAAGCTGCAGAGCTTTGCAGTGTTCAGGCAAGTTCATCACTTGCTCATGTCATTTGAGTATTTCTATCAAATTACTTGCAAAGTACTATGGTTATCACTATTGCATAAAATCAAAACCACTACTTTCATAACTATGAATATGACTATGTGGTGGGCAATGGAACCATGGATTGTGTTGATATGGTGGAGGTTCCATTGCACGGGTTTATATCCATCTAGGATTAAACAACAAATGTCGCCGATGATTCTTGTGCCGTAATATCCGTGTTAACCATAAGATGCGGAGTGGGACGGAGTAGTCAAAAGTGTTTCCACCTCTCGTTCATCAACGGATACGCTTACCGTAGCGAGTTGTGTACGCAGCGGAACAACCGGAGGGTGGGGATCCCATTCTAATTCCCCACGGTAAAGCATTGCTTGCCGTAGCGAGTTGTGTCTTGCGGAACAACCGGAGGGTGGGGATCCCATTCTAATTCCCCACGGTAATGCGGTCTATGATGGGTTGCAGCCACCGGCGTAGGAGTGTATGGTAAGAGCCCAGCACTCGTTGTCGTGGTCGGGGTCCACCCGGAAATTACGGGAATAATGGGACCGACGTGGACCCAGGGTCGGCGCATGCAACAAAGGGTGGGTGTTCGAGGTAGCGGAGGAACATGATTGGCTAGACCTTATACCGGGCCTCACACCAAAGGAAGTGTGGACGGGAAAGCTGCCCGGTTGGCACCAAGGTTAAGATCTCTTATGGGTAAAGCAACACACCTCTGCAGAGTGTAAAGAGCCGTGACCTGTCACTCCTCGTTCGGGATTGAGGAACTGCGAACGCGGCCGGAAAGGAGCTCCATGAAGTTCTAGTAAACCGGTGAAGGCTGACGGACATAGCTCTTTGAAATAAAAGCAATCTCTTGAAGAAATGTTTATCAAAACTTGCATTGGTATTAGACTTTCCGGTCTAATATCGTAGCTAGTGCATTAAACACCTCTTATCTATAATGAACTTGTTGAGTACGCTCGTACTCATACCACTCTTAAACCCCATGCTTAGATTGTCCGAATCGTCCGGAGGAGGACTGCGACAACAATGAAGGAGCCGAGATCATCGGCTATGAAGAACCCGACCTCTCGGGAGGTGTTGAAGGCGTAGACTACATCATCGTCTACGGATCCGGGAGGCTTCCGGAGGAGAACAAGCCTAGAGATATCCGAAGAGTAGTAGTAACCGAAGCAGCACAAACCCTTACCATGTAGCTGCTCGATTAAATAAATGTTTAGTTTAATGAGACAATGGTATTGTAAGTTAAGTTGGGTTCGCCTCGAACCCAGGAGTTATTCTCTTAGGACCCAAGAGGAGCTCCGAGACGACTTGTGTATGATGATTGTAATAATATGTGAATGAGTTATGGACCCTGCTATGTTCTGTTGTACTACTCTGAGGGATGTAATATTTGCGGAATGGTACTTCGCGAATGTTATATCAACGACTGGCATACTACAACATGCAGTGGTATGCAGGGTCACCACATCATGTTACTAAAACACCTCTCTATGTGCTGAAAATTTTGGAGCTACACTTGTTTTATCTTCCTATGCTTGTTACTTTGCTCTTCATGAATTTGTTTATTTACAAGATTCCTATGCATAGGAAGCATGTTAGACTTAAATGTGTTTTGAATTTGCCTCTTGATGCTCTCTTTTGCTTCAAACACTATTTCTTGGGAGTGCATCATTAAAACTGCTGAGCCCATCTTAACGGCTATAAAGAAAGAACTTCTTGGGAGATAACCCATGTGTTATTTTGCTACAGTACTTTGTTTTATATTTGTGTCTTGGAAGTTGTTTACTACTGTAGCAACCTCTCCTTATCTTAGTTTTGTGTTTTGTTGTGCCAAGTAAAGTCGTTGATAGAAAGGTTGATACTAGATTTGGATTACTGCGCAGAAACAGATTTCTTTGCTGTCACGAATCTGGGTCTAATTCTCTGTAGGTAACTCAGAAAATTGAGCCAATTTACGTGAGTGATCCTCAGATATGTACGCAACTTTCATTCCATTTGGGCATTTTCATTTGAGCAAGTCTGGTGGCCTAATAAAATCCATCTTTACGGACTGTTCTGTTTTGATAGATTCTGCCTTTTATTTTGCATTGCCTCTTTTGCTATGTGGGATGAATTTCTTTGATCCATTAATGTCCAGTAGCTTTATGCAATGTCCAGAAGTGTTAAGAATGATTGTGTCACCTCTGAACATGTGAATTTTTATTATGCACTAACCCTCTAATGAGTTGTTTCGAGTTTGGTGTGGAGGAAGTTTTCAAGGATCAAGAGAGGAGTATGATGCAATATGATTAAGGAGAGTGAAAGCTCTAAGCTTGGGGATGCCCCGGTGGTTCACCCCTGCATATTCTAAGAAGACTCAAGCGTCTAAGCTTGGGGATGCCCAAGGCATCCCCTTCTTCATCGACAACATTATCGGGTTCCTCCCTGAAACTATATTTTTATTCCGTCACATCTTATGCACTTTGCTTGGAGCGTCGGTTTGTTTTTGTTTTTTGTTTTGTTTGAATAAAATGGATCCTAGCATTCACTTTATGGGAGAGAGACACGCTCCGCTGTAGCATATGGACAAATATGTCCTTAGGCTCTACTCATAGTATTCATGGCGAAGTTTCTTCTTCGTTAAATTGTTGTATGGTTGGAATTGGAAAATGATACATGTAGTAACTCTAAAATGTCTTGGATAATTTGATACTTGGCAATTGTTGTGCTCATGTTTAAGCTCTTGCATCATATACTTTGCACCCATTAATGAAGAAACACTTAGAGCTTGCTAATTTGGTTTGCATATTTGGTTTCTCTAGAGTCTAGATAACATCTAGTATTGAGTTTTGAACAACAAGGAAGACGGTATGGAGTCTTATAATGTTTACAATATGTCTTTTATGTGAGTTTTGCTGTACCGTTCATCCTTGTGTTTGTTTCAAATAACCTTGCTAGCCTAAACCTTGTATCGAGAGGGATTACTTCTCATGCATCCAAAATACTTGAGCCAACCACTATGCCATTTGTGTCCACCATATCTACCTACTACATGGTATTTATCCGCCATTCCAAAGTAAATTGCTTGAGTGCTACCTTTAAAATTCCATCATTCACCTTTGCAATATATAGCTCATGGGACAAATAGCTTAAAAACTATTGTAGTATTGAATATGTACTTATGCACTTTATCTCTTATTAAGTTGCTTGTTGTGCGATAACCATGTTTCGGGGACGCCATCAACTATTCCTTGTTGAATATCATGTGAGTTGCTATGCATGTCCGTCTTGTCTGAAGTAAGAGAGATCTACCACCTTTATGGTTGGAGCATGCATATTGTTAGAGAAGAACATTGGGCCGCTAACTAAAGCCATGAATCATGGTGGAAGTTTCAGTTTTGGACACATATATCCTCAATCTCATATGAGAATAATAATTGTTGCCACATGCTTATGCATTAAAGAGGAGTCCATTATCTCGTTGTCCATGTTGTCCCGGTATGGATGTCTAAGTTGAGAATAATCAAAAGCGAGAAATCCAAAATGCGAGCTTTCTCCTTAGACCTTTGTACAGAGCGGCATGGAGGTACCCCATTGTGACACTTGGTTAAAACATGTGCATTGCAAAGATCCGGTAGTCCAAGCTAATTAGGACAAGGTGCGGGCACTATTAGTATACTATGCATGAGACTTGCAACTTGTAAGATATAATTTACATAACTCATATGCTTTATTACTACCGTTGACAAAATTGTTTCATGTTTTCAAAATGAGCTCTATGTTGACAATTATCTTTTACTTTTATGTTGACAAGATAGGTGAACTCTATGTTGACAATTATCCATGAGATATACATGTTACAAGTTGAAAGCAACCGCTGAAACTTAATCTTCCTTTGTGTTGCTTCAATGCCTTTACTTTGATTTATTGCTTTATGAGTTAACTCTTATGCAAGACTTATTGATGCTTGTCTTGAAGTACTATTCATGAAAAGTCCTTGCTTTATGATTCACTTGTTTACTCATGTCATTACCATTGTTTTGATCGCTGCATCCACTACATATGTTTACAAATAGCATGATCAAGGTTATGATGGCATGTCACTTCAGAAATTATCTTTGTTATCGTTTTACCTACTCGGGACGAGCAGAACTAAGCTTGGGGATGCTGATACGTCTCCGACGTATCGATAATTTCTTATGTTCCATGCCACATTATTGATGATATCTACATGTTTTATGCACATTATATGTCATATTTATGCGTTTTACGGAACTAACCTATTGACGAGATGCCGAAGGGCCAGTTCCTGTTTTCTGTTGTTTTTGGTTTCAGAAATCCTAGTAACGAAATATTCTCGGAATCGGACGAAATCAAGACCCAGGTTCCTATTTTTCCCGGAACCATCCAGAACACCCGAGAGCCGCCAGGGGGAAGCCCTGGGGGCCCCACACCACACCCTGGCGCGGCCAGAGGGGGGGCCGCGCCGCCCTATGGTGTGGTGGCCCCAGGCCCCCTCCGAGGCTGCCCTTCCGCCTATTTAAAGCCTCCGTCGCGAAAACCCTATTACGAAAGACGAAACCCACAGAAACCTTCCAGAGCCGCCGCCATCGCGAAGCCAAGATCTGGAGGACAGGAGTCTCTGTTCCGGCACGCTGCCGGAGCGGGGAAGTGCCCCCGGAAGGATTCTCCATCGACACCGCTGCCATCTCCATCGCCATCTTCATCACCGCTGCTGCTCCCATGAGGAGGGAGTAGTTCTCCATCGAGGCTCGGGGCTGTACCGGTAGCTATGTGGTTCATCTCTCTCCTATGTACTTCAATACAATAATCTCATGAGCTGCCTTACATGATTGAGATTCATATGATGATGCTTGTAATCTAGATGTCATTATGCTAGTCAAGTGAATTTTACTTATGTGATCTCCGGAGACTCCTTGTCCCACGTGTGTAAAGGTGACAGTGTGTGCACCGTGGGGGTCTCTTAGGCTATATTTCACAGAATACTTATTCACTGTTATGAATGGCGTAGTGAAGTGCTTATTTATATCTCTCTACGATTGCAATGTGTTTTGTATCACAATTTATCTATGTGCTACTCTAGCAGTGTTATTAAAGTAGTTTTATTCCTCCTGCACGGTGTAATGGTGACAGTGTGTGCATCCGTGTTAGTACTTGGCGTATGCTATGATCATGATCTCTTGTAGATTGTGAAGTTAACTATTGTTATGATAGTATTGATGTGATCTATTCCTCCTACATAGTGTGAAGGTGACAGTGTGCATGCTTGTGTTAGTACTTGGTTTAGTCGTGTTGATCTTTCTTGCACTCTAAGGTTATTTAAATATGAACATTGAATTGTGGAGCTTGTTAACTCCGGCATTGAGGGTTCGTGTAATCCTACGCAATGTGTTCATCATCCAACAAGAGAGTGTAGAGTATGCATTTATCTATTCTGTTATGTGATCAATGTTGAGAGTGTCCACTAGTGAAAGTCTAATCCCTAGGCCTTGTTCCTAAATACTGCTATCGCTGCTTGTTTACTGTTTTGTTGCGTTACTACTGCTACCATATTACCACCATCAACTACACGCCGTTACTACTGCTCATATTCATTCATACCACCTGTATTTCACTATCTCTTCGCCGAACTAGTGCACCTATTAGGTGTGTTGGGGACACAAGAGACTTCTTGCTTTGTGGTTGCAGGGTTGCATGAGAGGGATATCTTTGACCTCTTACTCCCTGAGATCGATAAACCTTGGGTGATCCACTTAAGGGAAACTTGCTGCTGTTCTACAAACCTCTGCTCTTGGAGGCCCAACACTGTCTACAAGAATAGAAGCACCCGTAGACATCAGCATACAAATAAATATGTTTGCCGAGATTATTTTCCAATTAAAATACAACAAACAATAAAACAACTAAACAAATGTAATAAATGAGGCTAGATCAAGGTCTTTGGGGCATTTGGTGACAATCGTTTGATCCTCCACATATGCTCAATGAGATCATTTTGAAGTTGCTCGTGAACATTGCTGTCACGGATCTCTGCGTGCATGGCGAGGAAAGCAGCAAAATCTGCACGCAACTCATGATCAACCTCCGCAAGAGGGTTCTGACACTCATAGGGACCAACATGTGTCCTGGCATGATTCTTGCGGTCATCTCGATGATCATGTTGTGCATGATCAAACAAGCCTGCATCACCTCCCATATTTGGTCGTGAGATAAGCTTAGAGTAGGGTACCGGAAAATTACCAATTGAGCTTGAAGCACACCAAATGCCCGCTCGACATCCTTCCTGCAAGCCTCCCGTCGCAAAGCAAAATGGCAATTCTTCTTACCTCATGGAAGCCAAGATTTTTTTGACAAAAGTGGCCCATTTTGGATATATACCATCGGCTAGGTAATAGACTTTGCTATATTGGTGGCCATTGATCTCATAATTGCATGGTGGAGCATGCCCTTCCACTAGTTTGCGAGCACCAGCTACTGCTGCAACACGTTGATGTCATTGTGTGATCACGCCATGCCAAAAATAGAATGCCAAATCCACAGGTCATAATCTGCCACAGCTTCAAGCACCACACTGCAATATCCATGACGCCATTTGTATATACCTTGCCAGGCAAATAGGCAGTTCTTCGATGACCAGTGCATGCAATCGATGCTTCCAAGCATTCTAGGGAATTCTCTCACAGCATTTTGTGCCATGGTCCTTGCGGTCCCTTCATCAGTTGGCCCTCTCAAGTAGTATTTTCCAAACTTTCCTACCACAGCTCAGCAAAACTTGTACATGCACTCAATGGCAATAGACTCACTCATGCGAAGGTAGTCGTCCTGTGTATCAGCAGGTGCTCCGTATGCAAGTATTCGCATGGCGGCGGTGCACTTATGGATCGATGAGAATCGGCAACGCCTACAACGTCGTGCTTGAGCTTGAAGTAGGGGTCGAACTCACGAACGCCGTGGAGGATATTCATGAACAAACCCTTGATCCTCCTATACCGGCGCCAAAAAATATCGTCATGTGTTGCCTCATCAGCGAAGTACTCGTTGTGTAGCATGTATGCCCCTCCATCCTATACCGGGCTTCGACTTCTTCCTCCATCAGATGAGGCAACGAACAATGGCCAATCGCGCCTACCTGAGAAGTCGTCGAACACCTTGTGTGCGCGGAGGTGGGCGGATTTGTCGTCGTGTTCTGGGATGCGCTGGCGGCGAAAAGGCCGCCGAGAGAGCCAGCCGTGACAACGGTGTCGACTCTTAGAAGAGATCAGCTATCGAAACGGCCGGCAAATCCAGCGGTGGCGGAGGGGTGGGAGGCGCGGGAGGGAAGGCGCGATGTGAAATAAACGCTCGAACCTACGGTTATGAAAATAGTCGCCGACAGGTGGGAGCCCGCCTCGCTTTTCCTTGTGTCCGGCATGCCCCGAGCGTCCCTTGTGTAGCGGGGACGGGCTCAAGGCGCCGGACACTATACTGGGCCGGGCCGGACAAAAAGAGTCTTTAGGACACGCGGCTGGGAATGTTTTTCGGTCCGGCGCATCCCAAATCCTTTTGGGCACTAGTAGAAAAGAGGCCTTCCATCCCAACCCATTAGCCCCCAAACATTTTGGCTCGGGACTAATGGGGTCTTTAGTCCCGGTTCTGCTGGTGAACCGTGACTAAAGCTCCGTGCCCAACGGCCTCCATCGACAGCTGGTGTACGGTCGGACCTTTAGTCGCGGTTGGCCAGGCCAACCGTGACTAAAGGCCCACCACTATAAATACTGCTTGCAGCAAACTTCGCTTGTGTGTGAGCCACTTGATGTTTCACTTCTATTCACAAGGGGTGGTGGGTTTGGATTTTATCTTCTTATGCACAAGAGGTGTTCGATGAAATACCCGAGAGCATGATGCCACTTCTGTTCACATAAAACAAACATGATATGAAGTGTCTGAGCCACACTTAAGCTCTCTCATTTATTTTTCCTCCTCGATCGCGGTTAGCAACTTGAACCTTTTCATGTGTCATTGATAAATATGCATGTGTAGTTCATAGTTTAATTTCTATTATTTCTAGCTAGTTAGTTTAACAAATGCATGATGGTTAATTATATACTTTATATAATAATAATGCAGATGAATCGGCAATGGATGTACGGTAACCGACTCTGTGACGAGTTCATTACGGGTTTGAATGATTTCTTCGTTGTGGCTAATGCGAACAAGCAGCGGGGTTTTGTTCTCTGTCCATGTGCTGCCTGTAAGAATCGGAAGGGTTACTCTTCCTCAAGAACCATTCACGTCCACCTGCTTCAGCACTGTTTCATGCCAAGCTATAATTGTTGGATCAAGCATGGAGAAAGAGGGGTTAGAATGGAAGATAATGAATAAGGGGATGATGATAACTATCCTGATCATTTCAGTGATACTTTCATGGAGGATGCTGAAGAAGGGGAAGCAGAAGGGGAAGGTGGAGAAGAGGCACGTGATGAGCCCGCAGATGATCTTGGTCGGACAATTGCTGATGCACGGAGAGACTGCAAAACTAAAAAGGAGAGGGAGAATATGGATCGCATGTTAGAGGGTCACAAAAAGTCGCTGTACCCAGGATGCGATAATGGTCTGAAAAAGCTGGACTGCACACTGGATTTGCTAAAATGGAAGGCACAGTAAGGTCTATCTGACTCGGGATTTGAAAAGTTGATGAAAATGATGAAGAATATGTTTCCAAATAATAACGAGTTGCCCGCCAGTACATACGAAGCAAAGAAGGTTGTCTGCCCTCTAGGTTTAGAGGTTCAAAAGATACATGCATGCATTAACGACTACATCCTCTACCGCGGTGAATACGAGAATTTGAATGAATGCCCGGTATGCACTGCATTGCATTATAAGATCAGAGGAGATGACCCTGGTGACGATGTTGAGGGCGAGAAACACTGGAAGAGGGTTCCCGCCAAGGTGATGTGGTATGCTCCTATAATACCACGGTTGAAACGTCTGTTCAGGAACAAAGAGCATGCCAAGTTTTTGCGATGGCACAAAGAGGACCGTAAGTCGGACGGGGAGTTGAGACACCCCGCTGATGGAACGCAATGCAGAAAGATCGACAGAGAGTTCAAATATTTTGCAGGTGACGCAAGGAAAATAAGAATGGGTCTAAGTAAAGATTGCATGAATCCTTTTGGCGAGCAGAGCTCCAGTCATAGCAACTGGCCCGTGACTCTATGCATCTACAACCTTCCTCCTTGGTTGTGCATGAAGCGGAAGTTCATTATGATGCCAGTGCTCATCCAAGGCCCGAGGAAACCCGGCAACGACAGCGATGTGTACCTAAGGCCATTAGTTTATGAACTTTTACAGTTGTGGGGCAGACCTGGTGTACGTGTGTGGGATGAGCACAAATAAGAGGAATTTGACCTACGAGCGTTGTTTTTCGTAACCATCAATGATTGGCATGCTCTTAGTAACATTTCGAGACAGACAAATAAGGGATACAAGGCATGCACGCTCTACTTACATGAGACATGGATAATTGTAAGAAGAATGTGTACCTGGGGCATCGTCGATTTCTTGCCCGACATCATAACTTAAGAAAGAAAGGCAAGCCTTTCAACAACATGGCAGATCACCGGCCGAAGCCTACGAAACGTACTGGTGCTGATGTATTTGATATGGTCAAGGATTTGAATGTCATCTTTGGAAAGGGTCCTGGCGGAGAATGAGTTCCGCAGGGAGTTGACGGGCACACACCCATGTGGAAGAAGAAATCTATATTTTAGGAGCTAGACTATTGGAAAGTCCTAGATGTCTGCTCTGCAATCGATGTGATGCATGTTACGGAGAATATTTGCGTGAACCTGTCTTGGGCGTGTATGGGAAGACAAATGATACAAAGTAAGCACGGCAGGACCAGCAACATTTGAAAGACCCAGAAGACCGACATCCGGAACGGTTTCAAGGTCGTGTCAGCTACGCTCTTACCAAAGAAGAGAAGGTCATCTTTTTTGAATGCCTGAGCAGTATGAAGGTCCAATATGGCTTCTCGTCGAATATAAAGGGAATAATAAATATGGCGGAGAAAAAGTTCCAAAACCTGAAGTCTCACGACTGCCACGTGATTATGACGCAATTGCTTCTGATTGCTTTGAGGGGGCTCCTACCGGAAAATTTTCGAGTAGCCATTGTGAAGCTATGTGCATTCCTCAATGTAATCTCTCAGAAGGTAATCAATCCAAAAGATCTACCACGGTTACAGAATGATGTGGTCCAATGTCTTGTCAGTTTTGAGTTTGTGTTTCCACCACCCTTCTTCAATATTATGACGCACCTCCTGGTTCACCTAGTCGAAGAGATTTCCATTCTTGGTCATGTATTTCTACACAATATGTTCCCCTTTGAGAGATTCCAGGGAGTATTAAAAATATATGTTCGCAACCGTGCTAGGCCAGAAGGAAGCATCACCAAGGGCTATGGAACAGAGCAGGTAATTGAGTTTTGTGTTGACTATATTCCTGACCTTAAGTCGATTGGTCTTCCTCAATCGCGGCACGAGGGGAGACTAAGTGGAAAAGGCACGATCGAAAGGAAATCAACCATATATATGGACGGCTATTCTATGACTGAAGCACGCCACACAGTTATACAAAATTCCAGCTTGGTGGCTCCGTACTTCGACAAACACAATAATATTTTACGCTCAAACAACCTGGGGAAGCCTGAATCTAGGATTACAAAGACCCACATGGAGACTTTCGGCAGTTGGTTGCAAAAACATTTAATGAGTGACAATGATGTTGAAGATCAGCTGTACTTGTTGGCCAAGTCACCATCTTCGACTACATCGACTTTCCAAGGGTAAAAGATAAATGGGAATGCATTTTACACGATTGCCCAGGATAAAAAGAGCACCAACCAAAACAGTGGTGTCCGCTTTGATGCAGCAACCGACAATGCGCAAAAGGTCACATATTATGGTTACATAGAGGAGATATGGTGATGAGGCCATCCCTACCACACTACCACCTCCGTCATTACCAACAGAAGATGAACCTGCTGTGAAGCTCAAGTCCAATGAAGTTCGGATTGGACCTATTACAAGGGCTCGTGCGATGCTACTTAAACAACAGGTGAACTTATTCCTAAACAATACTTTTATTGATCAGAACTTTAGGAGATGAAGATCAAAGGCGCAAGATAAAAGGGCCATATCATATCACATTATGAATCGCATGTGATGTTAATCCTTTTTATGCATATTGTATTGCTTAGATCTCGATGGTAGCATTATAAGATGATCCCTCTCACTAAAAATCAAGATAATAAAGTGTTCGTCCTTAGTTAGAACCGTTGCTAAGACTCATTGTTTCGAAGCATCACGTGATGATCGGGTGTGATAGACTCAACGTGTGCATACAACGGGTGCAAGCCAGATTTACACATGTGGAAACTAAGGTTTAACTTGACGAGCCTAGCATGTACAGACATGGCCTCGGAAACCGGCAAACTGAATGGTTAAGCATGGATCATATATATTATATGATGAACATGTCGATATTCGCCATTTAAGCTACATCATCTCTCATGATGCTCGGACTTGGTGTCGTGGATTTGGTTCGTGTAATCACTAAGGCAATGTGAGGGATGTTGTTTTGAGTGGGAGTTCACCTAGTTAATTTAAGAATTAATAGTAAACTCAAATTTATCCTGAACAAAGTCTAAACTGTATTTGAATTAAATTTTGTAGATTTTAATTGTCATATGTTTTGTACTTTGCGCTAGGCTTGTAATTGAGATAGAAATATTGTTAACTCTGACAAGTAACTTTATGGACTGGTGCCGAATCCTTAAAGAATCAAGAAATGATTAAGTCATATTGCAAAATTTTTGGTAATCCTCAAATTGGTGATTCGAAAAGCAATGGTTTCAATTAGTATCTGAAATTATCTTGTCTCCGTGAAACTTGATGTTCAAATCCGTTTGAAAAGTAAGGAGCTGAAAAGTTTTTTTCAGAAATAAGCAAGGTGTGAGATATATGTGATATCTAAGACCTTATTACAAGATAATAGAATATAATTTACTGAGACTACATAAACTCATAAGTTTTATGGGAATGTACGAAGGTTGGAGACGCTAGGCGACCCGATCCTCCAACTAGTTGGGCACTAATATTATTCGCATATACATGTAAGCCACAGTAGATTCATCATGAAATTGTCATGATTTGATGGATTAAATTATGAGTGAATTAAATTGTTCATCACACTAAAAAGTTACTAATAGTGAAATCAAAAACACTTGTCATGTGATGATCAACTTCAAAGTGCGAACCTCAAGGTTATTGGTATTTGACCAACAAGCCTAGAAGTTATTGATGTTGAAGTGTTTTCTGAAATATGAGGAAAGTCGAAAGAGAAGCTACAAAAAGAATTTGGCAGAAAGAAAAAAAAAGACTAGAAAGGTGTATATAGATGATATACATGTTATGAATGTATTATTTTATTGGTCACAATGGAATTCTTGGGTATTTGTACCATATTGGCTTGTATGAGATGTCATACAACACAGCACAATACAAGAATACAATGGCCTAAGTAACTGACAAGGAATGTGGTAACAATGCACGTCTGGAACAAAATAAAGTGTCATTGTGTTCGTCGTTGGTATTCTACCTAGTTTTCAGATTTATCATAAAGAACTTAATAATTTTTATTTTGCTCTGGTCAAATGAAAACAATGAGTAGTTCAAATTATGACTGTACTCCATGTACGATGGATAAGTTATTATAAATCTTAATGCTAAAACACACATGCATAACACTTCCGCTAAAATGCCATAAGGCAAATGATTTGAATTCCACTTATTTGTGGAACCTCCATTTAGGTCATGTTAGAAAGGAACACATGAAGAAACTCCATGCAAATGGATTTTTGGAGTCATTTGATTTTTGAATCATTTGGCACTTGAAAATCTTTTCTAAAGAAAATGACACAAATACCATTCATAGGCCAAGAGTTGAACGGACAACTAACTTAGTGGAAACATACATGATGATGTATGTGGTTCATTGGGCATAGTTGTGTGCGGAAGATTCTTCTACTTCATGAAAATTTCCAACAACGAAT
This sequence comes from Lolium rigidum, assembly GCF_022539505.1. Taxonomy (NCBI): domain Eukaryota; kingdom Viridiplantae; phylum Streptophyta; class Magnoliopsida; order Poales; family Poaceae; genus Lolium; species Lolium rigidum. The sequence goes on from NC_061513.1 coordinate 295,212,009, forward strand.
TGAGTGTATATATATATGGATATATTAATTCGATGAGGAAGAAGTCTGAAACATTTGAATAGATTCAAATAAGTTTCAACATGAAGTGGAAATCATTGTAATAGAAAAGTCAAATATCTATGATTGGATCATGGTGGAAATATTTGAATTACGAGTTTTAGCGAAAATCTAAGAGAGTTACGAAATTATTCCACAACTCACGTTTCTTGGAACACCATAGTTATCATGGAGTATTCGAAAGACAGTAACCAAACCTTGTTGGCATAATGATGAGATAAAATAAAATAATGCCATTATATTTTGTGGATTATGCTTTATAGAGACTACTACTTTGACACTAAGTAGAGCGTCATCATAATCCGTTGAAATGACACCATATGAGTTATGGCGTGGGTATAAATCCTAATAGTCCTTTCTAAAATTTTGGTGTGCATAGAATAAGTAAATGAGTTTACAACCAAAATCGGATGAATGTCTTTGTTGGTTATCCCAGAGAACAAATTGGGATTTCTTTCCACTATGAAGTCAAAGACAAAAGTGTTTGTCGATGTTTCTTTCTTATTTCCAAGAAATTGTTTCTAGCGAAGAATTTGAGTGGGAGGACAATGGAACTTGATAAGGTTGATGAACCCGAGCATGATGATCAGAGTAGCGCAGCATCGGAAATGGTTCCGAAAGCGGCCACGACGATCATGGCTCCCATGTCTATAAAAGTGTTATAGTCATGGAAATCGAAGTACCTATTGAACCTTGTAGGTATGGTTTACTTTGTGATCAAATAAATGATTTGTGGACAAACGATTGATTTTGAACAATGAGAAACCAACTAAATACAAAGAAGCTATGATGGGCCCTGACTCCGTTAAAATGGCTAAGAGCAATGAAATCCAAGATAGTATCTAAAATCAAGATTGTACCTTGGTAAACCTTTTGAAGGAATAAATAATTTTTGAAAGTAAATGGATCTATAAAATTAATAGACTTGGATATAATATCCTTGAATAGGCTCGACTTGTCAAAATATTGTTTATGACAAATTTCAAAGAGTTCACTGCGATAAGATTAGATCTTCAGTAACGATGCTTATAGTCTATGTGGATTGTTCTAGTAATCGCTTCATATTTTATGAGATATGTTAGTAGGATGGAAAAATACATTCCTTAACAGAAGTGAGTATTAAAGGTGTATACAAGATACATTTGAGAGTTTTGCTATTCCGTAGAATACTAAAAAGGTATACAATGTTCACTGGATGAAGTGAGTATCACAGAGTTGGAATTTTCACAGGATGAAATAATCAAAAAAATTGATTTCATCAGAAACGATGAAGATGCTTGCATTTGCAGGAAATTAAGTGGGAGCACTGAGACATATTTATAATACTTTATGTAGATGAAATATCATTGATTATAAATAATGTAATCATATACTTGATGTGATTAGAAGGATTCATAAAAAATTAGCTTCAATGAAAGGATATGGACTAAAAACATATTTAGTGTCAAGATCTATGAAGATAGATTGAAGCGCATAATAAGTTTAAGTCAAAGTACGTAGAATTAATATTGAAGTAGTTCAATATGAAAACGTCAAGAAGGTGTTCTTTTCCATGTGGAGGTTTAAACAAGACTTGAGTGTATTTGACACCCAATGAGTAAAAACAGATGAGTGCTTTTAGATCACGAATAATATGTACACAATCAGATGTCCTATCCTCTAAGGTGTTATGAGCATATATTAGAATGATTCATATGATGATCATTGTACAACAGTAAGAATATCCATGGGTGCTTTGTCAGATCCGAGGATATAAATATGTAGTTTTATATGGAGTAATGACAAACAAATCCATGTAAGGTGTTAAACCGATATTAGTTTGGTCACATATAAAAAAAATCAATCTCAGTTAGGCTAATGTGTTCATTAAAAGGTAGCACAATGGGCTAGAAAGAGTCTATGCTAGATTTAGATGTGTTCTAAATATTGTGACAGATTCTACAAACGAAGGCAGAGTATCTCATTGTTTTGACAATGACCGAGGATTAGGGTTAGAGTTTCCTGATCATGAACATTGGATGCTATTAACAACAAGATCACATCATTAGGAGAATGATGTGATGGACATACACCCATAATAAGCGTAGCATATGATCAAGTCATTAAGTTCATTGTGCTTCAAGCTTTAAGATACATAGTAACCTAATCCTTCAACCATGAGATCATGTTAATCACCTACATCGGATGAATGCTTTGATGACACCAAACACTACTTCGTAAATTGGTTGTTATAAAGGTGGCATTCAGTGGTCGGAAAGTATAGGTTGAAGCACGTGTATCAATAGTGGGATTTGTCCATCCAAATGATCGATAGATGTACTCTAGGCCCTCTCGGTGGAATGTCAACCAATTAGCTTGCAAGCATGTGACTGGCTTACAAGGGATGTCATATCACTGTACGAGTAAAGAGTATTTATCTGTAACGTTGTTGAACTAGCACTACAAGAAAAGTTGCCATGGCCGACGAAGTTGAAGTCGCGCCGTGGTTGCTGGTGTACCATGGCCGACGATTTTTGGTCCCTCCGTGGTGCATGTCAAAACTTTTTTTTCTCGTTTTTGAGGCCACCTAGCCCGACGAAAGCGGCCAAAACGTCGCGTATGGTGGCCCGGGACGTGGTGCATCTCGAAATCTCGGGTTCGCCGGCCGAGTCAACGCAAATCCGCACCGCCGAGGGATGTAGGGCCCGGATGGCAGCCTCTCGGCATTGTTTTTTTCTCGATCGCGCCATCTCGTTCAACGTTCTCCGATCGAGCCGTTTACGATGCGGGATCATGGGTCCCGCATGTCATCCTCTATGAACCAAAATTCTTTCTATTCTTGGATTTTTTGACCCCCGATTTCCGGCTACTTCCTTTTTCTTTTGATCCCTTGCCGCCTTGGAAACGTTGAGACCGCTGCTGCTAAATGGGACCCGCATGTCATCCTCTATGTGCAATCAACTTTCTTTTCTTGGAGTTTTTTTGGCACCTCAAATTTGGTCACTTGCCTTTTTCTTTCGATCCCCTGCCGCCTCTCAAACGGTGATACCGCTGTCTGCTAACTGGGACCCGCATGTCATCCTCTATGCACTATAAAACTTTCTTTTCTTGAATTATTTTTGGCACCTCATATTTGGTCACTTACCTTTTTCTTTCGATCCCCTGCCGCCTCTCAAACGGTGATACCGCTGCTGCTAACTGGGACCCGCATGTCATCCTCTATGTACTATAAAACTTTCTTTTCTTGAATTATTTTTGGCACCTCATATTTGGTCACTTACCTTTTTCTTTCGATCTCATGCCACGTTTGAAACGTTGAGGAACCTACAGGCTCATGGGACCCGCATGTCATCCTCTATGTACTATAAAAGTTCATTTTCTTG